>NC_088360.1:139858417-139868417 GCF_034508935.2 Berghia stephanieae | reverse complement strand
GTTCGAACCCATGGCCTTCCGATCTGAAAGCTAGTGCCATACGACTAGACCACCACATAGCCGCACAATGTAAATAACTAACCGAAACATAACTCTCTATCTACCTGGTATGGGTTCCGTCCGAGAACCCCATCCCTTTCAAAAAATGACCACGTTTTTAACATTTTGGCCAAAAAAATCGACCTTTAAATAAGAATCGATAAAAAGACCCTCATTTTGGTTTTAAAAAACTCTCAAACCTGGGACTTTTGCCTAAATGGTTAAAAATGTTATGTATTATTATATTTGTTATTTTTAATGTATAATGTAATGCAAGCATTTGAGTGTATTCCTCTTTGTTGGATTTTGTGCTTGTGTCCGGATAAGATTTATAGGTGATCTCAAACTAAGTACATTGGTGGTATGCTCTTGGATTCTACATCTGATCCCTATTTGTTCCCAGTTCCCTTTTGTCTTACGTTCTCTTGGTTGCTTTAATTGTAATTCTAGAACTTTTTACTATCCCATTTTCTTCCTTTTTACTGGCGCTGATATGAACTTAATGTGTTGCAAGCGCCGTAAAACCCTTAAAAACATAAAAACATAAACAACAAAGTTATTGTATTCAAGTATCGTAACTTGTATCGTCCATCTGATGTAGTATCGTTCACAACTAGCGTCTGTTCTAGAAACTACCTTGTTGAGAGTCATTCTGTATCCAGCCCTCATCCTGTAGACATGTATCTTATCTTATGTTATTTAATAAATGTGACCCGCCGTGTCAAAGCGGTATTACGTCGGATCCACTCGGTTAGGGAAATTGAATTCATAACCACAAATATCAAACTTGGGTTTAATTTCTCTACGTTATGCTGGAGTATAAATACTATTTTTTGCTTTGCAAAAACTTCTAAGGTCCAATTTCTCTTCACTCTATCTCTAAATTCACTTTCTGAGGTCTGAATCATCCCGACATAATACCGTTTTGAGACGGAGGGTCACACATGTTCTTGGTTTGTTGATTCTTGGAATAATACGTCTAATTAATTAATGATCTAAGAACACACCAATGACCACTATCAGGCGGGATTACCATTATTTTTTTTATAACAGAGACAACGGTGGTAACGGCCAGGTACTCGTTTTACACCTGAGTACGATATTACGATAATGTGAGAAAAAAGCCTTTTCCAAGGATTCATTCAACCATGCGCGCGGAATCCTACAAGGATCGGGAGGTCCTGGGATCGATCCTCGCTCGATCGGCGCATAGTTGAGTCATTGGAGAAGGCTTTTTACTCACATTCTCTCACCGTACTCAGTGCAAAATGAGTACCTGGCCGAAAACAGCTTCTACGCTGTCCAAATAGAATTGTAATATCGCCTATCAGGCGTCATGTCCAGTCCTAAATGATACATGTTGCTGTTGGCCAGGGACCCCTTATAGAGCGCTTTGAGCCCGTTTAGTGGATATTGCTCTGTATAGATAGTTCGAAGATGACGTCATTAATGTCTTTGTTATTGTTTTTTGCCATCCGCGTTTCTGAGTAATGCTCACTGAACTGTATTAACCTGACTATAAACGTTCATGGATACACATATTTTTATGTGTTGGTCCGTTATACTTCCGGATGGCAATGTTATGAGCTTCTAAGCCAAGCGCATACTATCGCATACTATAAAAAGCTAAATTTAAAGCTTAGACCTCTTCTTCAATCTCCATTTGAGGCAGGCTGATTTATTCCTTTTGTTTTTGTTTTTGTTTTTTTTGTTGTTTTTTTTTGGGTTTTTTTTTTGTTGTTTTGTTTTGTTTTGTTTTTTTTTTTTGTTTTTTTTTTTTTTGGGGGGGGGGGGGGGTGGGAGGCGATGGGGGGAGGGGGAGACGGTTTATTCTTGTGCTATTCTTTCTGTTTTTATCTAGCACTGTTTCATACATTCCTTTTGAGACCGTAGTCCTTCCCAGCCACCAGGCCCTAGGAGCCGGAGTTAATCCCGGTTTCTGTAGCGTGAAACGGACAATAGCAATTGATTGCTACCCTTTGGATAGGACGCTAGTCTATAGATAGAATGAAGATGACGTCACTAAAGCCTTTGTTATTGTTTTTTGCCATCCGCGTTTGTGAGTGATTCTCACTAAACTGTATTACCCCGACTATAAACGTTCATGGTTACACAGAGTTTTGCGTGTTGGTCCGTTATACTTCCGGATGGCAATGTTATGAGCTTCTTAGCCAAGCGCACACTATCTATAGCAAAAACCGCTTTCCGGCATATCTAACAGATCCAACTACCCAATCACTGCTGGGTTGACAGAGGGTGGGAAGGCGGGGGGGAGGTCAGAAAAGAATCTCGACGGCACCCAGTGCCGACTTCCTTTTTGTGTGGATTAGTTTCTGATCGTCCATTTATTCTTACCCTTTCCTCAGAATGAGTTTATGTATTTATTTAATTTCATTTTCTTAATTTTCTTAGACTGCGAAAAGTACCCTTACCCGGCCGATCCATTCTTGGAACTGGTGATATTGCTAGGAAGATCCCGCAAAACAGATATTTGCTGAACAGTTCAAACAAATTCTTTAAATAGGTATCTTATTAATATTCTGTACATATCGAAAGTGAAACCAACGAAGCAGGTTTGTTGGTCCAGTAATAATAATAATAATAATAATAATAATAATAATAATAATAATAATAATAATAATAATAATATGCAATAATATATATATCATAATAATAATAAAATATAATAATAAGCAAAATGATAAATATATATAAAAATTTATAAGTGCGCAAAATAACAGTGTTAAAGGCCCCACTTTGGAGTTTTGTCAGTTTAAAAGTAATAATAGTAGACACTTGTCCTTTGGACACAATAATTATTTATTATTTTATAATAGCCATTTGAAATTTCTAGAACATTAAACAAGTAGTTATTATTTTACAAGATTTTATAAAAACGTACCCTAAAAATATAATATCAAAGTTGCGTCATGATTTCAAAAAGCTCATACGCGATCGGTCGCACCACTGTTTTGTGACACTACAGTACGTAGGCGTTTTTTCCACGAAGCAATTGAACGACGAATATCATCAATAGTTATTCTGTCCCAAGCACCCTGGATTGCTGCTTTCAATTGCTCTTCATCGAATACTTTTTGTCTGCCCTTGTACACATCGATTGACATTATGGCCCAAATGCTGTAATCCATAGGATTTAAATCAGGGCTCATGGGAGGCCATTCATCTTTTGTTATGAATTTAATATTGTTTTCCACTAAGAACGTTTTTGTCGATCTACTTGTGTGGGATGTAGTCCCGTCTTGTTGGGAAATAAACGAATTATCAGGATACAATGTTAAGCAATCTGGTAACAGTTTTTCCTTAAGCAGTACCGTATACTTTTGTGCATTCACTTTTGTTGTTTTGGTATCGATGAAATGGACACTGGTTTTGCCGTTCCAACTAACCCCTCCCGAAACCATAATTTTTTTTGAGAACCGATTACTCTCGTGGTAAAGTCTATCCAGTGAAATGTCAGTTTTTCTACTACCGTACACAACGTCATAATGACTGTTTCTTGCAAGTTCAATAGTGAAGTCTTTTTAGTCAGTAAAAATGATATGCTTAACCTCGCTGTGGGTGAATTTGTCTAGTAAAGCTCTTGCTCGTGTTTTGCGTTTTTTCTTGACGTTTTCAGACTTTCTGCTGGTTTTGATTCGCTTGAAGGGCGGAGATTAAGATCTTTTTTTTATAATCTGCCGTACAGAAAAGTCACTTATGCCTAGGACACCAGCAACTTCACGAGTAGAGAGATGGGATCCAGGATTGTCTTCTTGAGACAGAATAGCATCTTCCACAAAGTCGATATTTTCCTCTACGCTCGCTGAACGGTGGCGGCCACCACGTTTTTTTTCTATGAATTGAACCTTCTTTTCGTACTTTTGTAATGATTTTGTTAACCGCCCTAACTGACCAGTTCTTATTCGGAAATTCTCGAACAATCTTTTTACCAGTCCAACCCTTTTCCTCGACCAATGCTTTAATAACACTTTTATCTTCCTCAGAATAAACCATTGTTGTTAGTTATCAGTTTTAGGAATTCTGCTTTCATGTTTTGATTTGTGTTCAACACAGTGCAAATGCGTACAATGAAACAGGAAGTAAACGGGGTGAGCTGCATCCTACCCTTGCGGCCTGCGGCAAGATCTTGCCCAGTGAATCGACAGGACGTTCAAAGTAATTCATGACGCGAATTTCTCGAACTCTTGAACTATCACGGAAATTATGTTAACCCAAGACGAATTATTCGTAATAATTATACTATCACGGAAATTATGTTAATCCAAGACGAATCATTTGTAATAATTATACTATAGTGGAAATGGTGTTAACCCAAGACGAATCATTCGTAATAAATATACTATCACGGAAATGGTATTAACCCAAGACGAATCATTCGTAATAATTATACTATCACGGAAATTATGTTAACCCAAGACGAACATTCGTAATAATTATACTATCACGGAAATTATGTTAACCCAAGACGAATCATTCGTAATAATTATACTATCACGGAAATTATGTTAACCCAAGACGAATCATTCGTAATAATTATACTATCACGGAAATTATGTTAACCCAAGACGATTCATTCGTAATAAATATAGTATCACGGAAATGGTATTCACCCAAGACGAATCATTCGTAATCATTATACTATCACGGAAATTATGTTAACCCAAGACGAATCATTCGTAATAAATATACTATCACGGAAATTATGTTAACCCAAGACGAATCATTCGTAATAATTATACTATAGTGGAAATGGTGTTAACCCAAGACGAATCATTCGTAATAACTATACTATCACGGAAATTATGTTAACCCAAGACGAATCATTCGTAATAAATATACTATCACGGAAATGGTGTTAACCCAAGACGAATCATTCGTAATAATTATACTATCACGGAAATTATGTTAACCCAAGACGAATCATTCGTAATAATTATACTATCACGGAAATTATGTTAACCCAAGACGATTCATTCGTAATAAATATAGTATCACGGAAATGGTATTCACCCAAGACGAATCATTCGTAATCATTATACTATCACGGAAATTATGTTAACCCAAGACGAATCATTCGTAATAAATATACTATCACGGAAATTATGTTAACCCAAGACGAATCATTCGCAATAATTATACCATAGTGGAAATGGTGTTAACCCAAGACGAATCATTCGTAATAACTATACTATCACGGAAATTATGTTAACCCAAGACGAATCATTCGTAATAAATATACTATCACGGAAATTATTTTAACCCAAGACGAATAATTCGTAATAATTATACTATCACGGAAATGGTGTAAACCCAAGACGAATCATTCGTAATAATTATACTATCACGGAAATTGTGTTAACCCAAGACGAATCATTCGTAATAATTATACTATAGTGGAAATTATGTTAAACCAAGACGAATCATTCGCAATAATGATATCATAGTGGAAATGATGTTAACCCAAGACGAATCATTCGTAATAACTATACTATCACGGAAATAATGTTAACCCAAGACGAATCATTCGTAATAATTATACTATCACGGAAATTATGTTAACCCAAGACGAATCATTCGTAATAATTATACTATCACGGAAATGGTGTTAACCAAAGACGAATCATTCGTAATAATTATACTATAGTGGAAATGGTGTTAACCCAAGACGAATCATTCGTAATAATTATACTATCACGGAAATTATGTTAACCCAAGACGAATCATTCGTAAATAATATACTATCACGGAAATGATGTTAACCCAAGACGAATCATTCGTAATAAATATACTATCACGGAAATGGTATTAACCCAAGACGAATCATTCGTAATAATTATACTATCACGGAAATTATGTTAACCCAAGACGAATATTCGTAATAATTATACTATCACGGAAATTATGTTAACCCAAGACGAATCATTCGTAATAATTATACTATCACGGAAATTATGTTAACCCAAGACGAATCATTCGTAATAATTATACTATCACGGAAATGGTGTAAACCCAAGACGAATCATTCGTAATAATTATACTATCACGGAAATTGTGTTAACCCAAGACGAATCATTCGTAATAACTATACTATCACGGAAATTATGTTAACCCAAGACGAATCATTCGTAATAATTATACTATCACGGAAATTATGTTAACCCAAGACGAATCATTCGTAATAATTATACTATCACGGAAATGGTGTTAACCCAAGACGAATCATTCGTAATAATTATACTATAGTGGAAATGGTGTTAACCCGAGACGAATCATTCGTAATAATTATACTATCACGGAAATGATGTTAACCCAAGACGAATCATTCGTAAATAATATACTATCACGGAAATGATGTTAACCCAAGACGAATCAATCGTAATAAATATACTATAGTGGAAATGGTGTTAACCCAAGACGAATCATTCGAGCCATGAACTGTCAAGATCAGTCCAATAATAAATTTTGTAGAAAAGCAGTTTGGGTACCATGTTGCCAGATATTTTAGAGTGCACCTGCATGCCATAAAAGTTCCTTATCTACATTCCTCGACCTGCTTAACTTCTGAAGTTGTGTTCCTTGTGAAGCTTGCACGGCCAGTGTCAGCTTCTTCTTACAAAATATTTCTGTCATCTAAATACAAAAAATCTACGTATGTTTCCTTGTATGTGATGCCAAAGGAATTTCCCACAAACGAGCTAGAAACTGTACACATATCTAAATGGTTTATATTTTTATCCATCTCGCGAAAGTTAAACAGTTTGTCACGATTCGGATAATTTTAAACGAGTCCTTTTTCTCTTTAATTTGTCGATACTTTCATAATCGGATGGCTATTCAGGCCCTCCATTTTTTTTTTGCCGGTCGCCTCCAAGCCTTCACTTCCGCTATGATTCAAGTTGGTGCATTTCGCAGTGGTAATTGCACACTACGACACATGATACGAAAGTGGTTATGCAACAATCTAATCCTTTCAGTTGAATAAGATAAGATAAAAAGATAAAATTCCCTTTATTCATCCTATAGGGGAAATTTGTCTCTAGGGTCTATTCCAAAGGAAGACTGGAATAACCGCAGTGCAGCGACGCAAATTAACCTAGGGCGAGGTGACTTGCTCAAGGCCACACAGCTCAGCGGCAGGTGATCGAAGTCTGTACCTTTCGGGTACTAAGCAAAGACCGTTCCGCTGAGCCACGCTGTCCCCTATGAATGATGATATCCGTTAATATTTTGTATATAGATAGTATGCGCTTGTCTAAGAAGCTCATAACATTGCCATCCGGAAGTATAACGGAACAACACACAAAACTGTGTGTATCCATGAACGTTTATAGTCGGGTTAATACAGTTCAGTGAGCATTACTCATAAACGCGGATGGCAAAAAACAATAACAAAGACCTGAGTGACGTCATCTTCGAACTATCTATAACGAAAGTGAACCCATCAAAGCAGTGGGTTGGGTGGCCTAGTAGAAGATAAAGCGACAGGATGTAAACATTCCTAAATCTTGAGGCATAACTGACCTGTCGACCGATGCTACTTTGTGCCGTGAGATTCAGGAATCGTTTCCATTGTGAACACATCTCACCAACACGATGACAGATCATTCAACACGTGAAAGGATTTGATATGAACGTAGGAGAACCTCTTGAAGACCTGAGATGCACATTCCTCCCACCAAATCCAAGCATACACTGTTTAGTCACCTAGAACAACTACAAAAGATGTCTAATTTCTACGTCATGGCACAAGACCGAAGAGCTAGAGCTCAGGTGGTCGCTGGTTCGGATAAGTAAGTAAATAAGTAAGTAAGAACGGTAGAGAAAAGTAAACAATTGTAGTGACGTCACAATTTCCTCGTCCCCGGTTCCAAACTCGTTGGAAGTGTCTAACAAGTCCTTCGAAGGACCAGATGCACATTGTTATTAATCAGCGTATGCCTAAGACTACTTTCAGAGTTTTAGTCAAGATTTACGGAACCCGGAGGACTAACTTCATCGACAACGAAAACAAACTTTGGTTTGAAAGATGAAGATGAAAAACTCGAGGTGCCTAAATGAGTCAATAAAATGGAGAGAAAGATAAAGTAAGTAAATGTGACTCATATATAAGGGAACAACACAAAACAACGACGTTTCGGCCTTTGGCTTTTTTCGAGTAAACATATAATGTTTCAACTATTAGTCAATTTCAACTATTGTTAACAACGCCGCTACCATTTATCTCATTAATCCTTAGTGTTTCATTCATCCTCTTTGTTGATAAAGGGGAAACCCGAAACGTCCGTTTTATCTGTTTTCGTAATCGAATTGAAGCTTTCATTCAATTTCAAATTGTTATCTATTGATATGTAAAGAGTTCCTGATTAAGTAGAATTCAGAGTCGGACAAAATAGAAAACGTTCAAGAAAAAAATCTTTTCTTTTCTAAAGGAATTTTACCTGGCACTGCAACAGGCCCACAAGAACCTCTTCTAGCGACTGTGAAGCGCAGCAAACTGTCTTGGTTTGGACACCATACTCGACACGATAGCCTGAGCAGGACAGTCCAACAGGGCACAGTCGAAGGCCAGCGCAGAAGAGGGCGCCAAAAGAAGACGTGGTTGGACACTATAAAAGAATGGACAGAGATGTCGGTTCCGGAGCTGCTACATAGGGCTAGCAACAGGCAGGCATGGAGGAAGACTAACAAGATATGAAGTGAGTAGAAAAGTGCCAGAAAACAATAGAGAATAAAAAAATTTTCGCGGCGGTGGTGGGGTTTGAACCTGCGACCTTATTGGTACGACAACTCCGCCTGGCAGGTGAGAGCGTGGCTCTACCGTGTGAGCTATCCACGAATACAAAAATATTCGTATCAAACCCAAGTCATTTCTAGATCCCTCTCTCACCCACTTCTGGAGATCGCCGATTCGCACGCACACAACCATCCCGAAGTATTTTGACCAGCAGTTAAGCTTAATAGCCAATATTCTCAACAGAAACATATAAGGAAGACTGTAACTTCTGCTTCACGCAAGTCCCCCCGACGACCATCCGTCATGGGATTGAGTGAGTGAGTGAGTGAGTGAGTGAGTGCAACAACTTGCTCATCTTTTTTTTGGATTTCCATCCTTATGCGCCTTCCATTTTTATTCTGGCTAAAAGATCAGGTCGTTCAAATAAAAACCAAGTAACAGGTGGAGTCTCTGGAGAGTCTCAGAAAAAAAGAGAATATGACAATGGTTGGGGCATGTCTGTCTTTTGCGCTATGTGGTCTAGTGGTATGACACTCGCTATCGGATCGGAAGGTCCTGGGTTCGAGCCTCGCGCTCGGCGCATAGTTGAGTCCTTAGAAAAGGGTCTTTACTCACATTCTCTCACCGTTCTCAGGTGTTAAATGAGTACCTGGCCGTTAACAGCGTTGTCTCTGTCCGAAAAAATTGCAATGTCGCCTAACAGGCGTCATGTCCCGTTCTGTCCTACATGTTAAACGTTTCTGTTGGTCAGGGACCCTTGTAAAGCGCTTTGAGCACATTTAGTGCATATTGCGCTATATAAAAGGTAAAGCTTGTTTGTTTTTTTTGTTTGGAGTCTCTGGAGAGTCTGAAAAAAAGGAGAAGATGGCAATGGTTGGGACATATCTACGTTTCGGGATCAAGACCCTTCTTCAGACAACAATAGATAACAATGAAATCATAAATACATTGCTGAAATGCGTCGTCAAACTTGTTTTTTAGTGATGTTTTTATGATTTCATTGATTTCTGTCCGATTTCTCTTCCTACCTCTTCCTTTTCGTCATCTTCGTCATCCTCTACCTCCATTATCGCTTTCTTTTCCTTTTATTATGATTATTATTATTACTATTATTATTATTATTATTATTATTATTATTATATTATTATTATTATTATTTATTATTATTATTATTATTATTATTATTATTATTATTGTTATTATTAT
>NC_088360.1:139825917-139853417 GCF_034508935.2 Berghia stephanieae | reverse complement strand
AGGCGATATTACAATTTTTTCGGACAACGACAACACTGTTAACGACCAGGTACTCATTTTACACCTAAGTACGGTGAGAGAATGTGAGTAAAGAACCTTCTCCGAGGACTCAACTATTCGCCGAGCAAGGCTTGAACACAGGACCTTCCGATCCGAAAGCGAGGGTCATACCGCTTGACCACATAGCCGCAAAAGTTTACCTTACCTATTCCATTTAATAGTAATTATAATTTCTTGTAAACTTATTTACCTCTGTGCCCTGACTCAAGGAGACTAAACATCAGTTTTCGTCTAATTTCGTACTACTATGTAGTCTTGTGGTATGACACTCGCTTTCGGATCGGAAGATCCTGGGTTCGAGCTTCGCTCGGCGCATAGTTGAGTCCTTGGAAAAGACTCTTTACTCACATTCTTTCATCGTACTCATGTGTAAAATGAGTACCTGGCCGCTAACCGTGTTGTCTCCGTCGAAAAAAAATTAGAATATCGCCTAACATATCTTGTTCTATATGTTACGTGGCCATTTGAAGTAAACGATCTGTATCAAAGTGGTTTTGAAGAAAACGGGCTTTAAATTATACTATACGATTTTTACACTCTTGATTTTTGGAATTCCGACGTGTTCACAACCGCTGCACGATCTTGCGAGTGTGCGAGTTGTGAACAAAGTTCCAATTCCAAAACACAAGAATGTAAGAAATCATTTATTCTACCCCTCAATCGGTTCCTATTTCGTCATTTTTCAATAAAAGATATCTTCAAAAATATGGCTCTTCCTGTTTAACTGTACTTCTAAATTAATTTGTAAATAGCACTTTAGTGATATACCAAACATGTGTGAATATTCTACGACAGACAACCCAGCCTACAACATTTCCAATCAAGCGGACACGGTACTCAACACCTAGTCTAAGTCTAAGCACGATTATCGTTCGTGACGGTATACTTTACTGTTAAAGACAAAAAAGATGGATATTATATTTTCATTGCTTTTATTATTTTTATATAATATTATGTTAATGAAATTAAATCATGTGAAGTACGTTTATGTCAATATGGTTATTGAATGTTTAAATTGTTAAAATCCTATCATTTAAGTGCCTCCAGTTGCCAGCGGCATTTATTTCATTTAAATTTTTTACCTCCGTGTTTGATATGACAGGCATATTTCTCAACCAATAAAGCACTTTTTAAAAATTAAACCTGGCAAGAATTAACTAAAGGTTTTTGTTCTAGTTGCTTGTAAATTTTAGAATATTTTTGGTTTCTAATTCGTATTTTTTCTGGTTTATTTTCGCGCACTGTATATATAAATGTGTGTGTGTGTGTGTGTGTGTGCGTGTTTGTGTGTGTGAGTGTGTGTTTGTGTTTACTAGTATGTGAGGTCGCTCCACCTTGTTGTAATATGAAATTGTTTAACAGGTCCCGCAAGCGTTTGAAGTTGGCAAATATTGGCACGCAAAATAGCATTTTCTAGATATTTCTTCTTTTTTTTTTTGTCGTTTTTCTTAAATACCAGAGTAACTGTATTGTTCCAAATTGTTTTTAAATGAAATTTTGTACACACAGGGAGGATATTTTGCTGATTAAAAAAATAGACTCATTAAAATCGATGGAGAATATATATATATAAATCTCTTACACACACCCACACACACCTACACACACATAAATATAATATATATGCAGGGGGTCCCAGAAATCTTATATATATATATATATATATATATATATATATATATTATATATATATATATATATAGATATATATATATATATCTTATATGTGTGTGTGTGTGTGTGTGTGTGTGTTTGTGTATAAAACAATTCAAGTAAAATTATGATCAACTTCTACAATATTGTTCCAAGCGTTATCAACAAGTTGAGCACTATTATTTCATGGTTTTTGTTGTTATAACGTTTGTATATATATATATATATATATATATATATATATATATATATTATATATATATATTATATTATATATATTATGATCTAAAACTTTAAATCAATAATTAACAACCGTAAGCATATTTATTATTTCACATTATAACAGAATTATTTTCCCAGGATAATCATAGCCTGGTAAATATCTAGATATTTCAAATTCTGGGTATTCTCGAACTGAAACTGACGAAAACCCCAAAACACACGCGAGGAGAAAAAATATATCCTCGGGAATGCTATCCATGGACGAAAAAGGTATTGATTTTTAGTCACCCGTGATAACAGGGTCACACACCGCACCAACGGTAACTGCTACCGGTCGACTGTTTTGGTCCTTGCTATCTCATCTCGTCTTTGGTTTGAGTGGCTATAGATAGAATGAAGTTGACGTCACTCAGGTCTTTTTTTGTTCCTTTTTGACATCCGTGTCTATGAGTAATTCTCACTACACTGTATTACCCAGACTACAGATAGTATGCGCTTGGCTAAGAAGCTCATAACATTGCCATGCGGAAGTATAACGGATCAACACACAAAACTGTGTGTATCCATGAACGTTTATAGTCGCGTTAATACAGTTCAGTGAGCATTACTCATAAACGCGGATGGCAAAAAACAATAACAAAGACCTGAGTGACGTCATCTTCGAACTATCTATCGGCTACCGGTCGACTGTTATTTGGGTCCTTGGTATCTCATCTCGTCTTTGGTTTGAGTGGCTATAGATGGTGTGCGATTAAGTAAAATACTCACCTGTTCTGCCCGTTAGATGAATTAATCAGTAGAGTTTTGTTGATGTGCGATAAAGTAAAATAATCACCTTTTCTGCCCGTTAGATGAGTTAACCAGTAGAGTTTTGATGATTAAGTAAAATATTCACCTGTTCTGCCCGTTAGATGATTTAACCAGGAAGAGTTTTGATGATGTACGATTAAATAAAATACTCACCTGTTCCGCCCGTCAGATGAATTAACCAGTAGAGTTGATGATGGGCGATTAAGTAAAATAACCAACTATTCTGCCCGTTAGATGAATTAATCAGTGGAGTTTTGATGATGTGTGATTAAGCAAAATACTGACCTGTTCTGCCGTTAGATGAATTAACCAGTAGAGTTGATGATGTGCGATTAAGTAAAATAACCAACTATTCTGCCCGTTAGATGAATTAATCAGTGGAGTTTTGATGATGTGTGATTAAGTAAAATACTCACCTGTTCTGCCCGTCAGATGAATGGGTTTGATCTATAGATAGAATGCGCTTGGCCAAGGAGTTCACAACATTGCCATCCGGAAGTATAATGGAACAACACACAAACTCTGTGTAACCATGAACTTTTATAGTCTGGTTAATACAGTTTAGTGAGAACAACTCACAAACGCGGATGGCAAAAACAATAACAAAGGCCTGAGTGACGTCATCTGCATACTATCTATATTAACTTTCCATGTGCTCGTGGTCATTTGTCACATTGCAGCATTGCAAAAATGTGCTCAAAGTGACCTAACAGTGAAAAGTTGTTCTCAGATTTTGAACTATCTCACATCACGATTGGTCATTGTGTTCAGCTTGACACATGGGTATGTTTACAACTTTCATAAACAAAGCAGCGTGTTTACATTTGTTCAGAAATATCCAATCGTTGGACAGCAACAAATTTTGAATATTTCATATGGTACAGAAAAACCAAGGATTGATTCGTTGACTGATTAACTGATTAATTTATTTAATGTTAGATTAACTGACCAATTGATAATGATGATAATTTTGGTGTCGAGTTGCCACAATTGTAACAAATTGAAAACGAAATGAATATGTTTATGTTGTGTATATCGCACGTGGGAAAGAAAGAGAGAGAGAGAGAGAGAGAGAGAGAGAGAGAGAGAGAGAGAGAGAGAGAGAGAGAATATAAGTAGGAGTGAAATATCTGTTCAATGTTATAGTTATCATTTAACGTTATAACAAGTGTGGCTAAACGACAAATTGCCATATTTATGGACAATAAAGATCTATTATTATTATTATTATTATTATTATTATTATTATTATTATTATTATTATTATTATTATTATTATTATTATTATTATTATTATTATTAAATCACACGATTGATGACTCAGTTGGACGAAAACATGAATGTAGATCGCGCCCATAAGCCAGTAGAGTTTTGGGGAGAAAAAGAATCTCCTCGGGAATCCAATCCAGGGACGAAAAAGGTATTGAATTTTAGTCACCCGTGATATAGGTGACAGTACACCTTACATCCGGCAGGCGACCTGTCGACTGTTTACTATTTAGGTCATTGCCATCTCATCTCGTCTTTGGTTTGAGTGGCTATGGATAGAATGCGCTTGGCCAAGGAGTTCACAACATTGCCATCCGGAAGTATAACGGACCAACACACAAACTCTGTGTAACCATGAACTTTTATTGTCTAGTTAATACAGTTTAGTGAGAACAACTCACAAACGCGGATGGCAAAAACAATAACAAAGGCCCGAGTGACGTCATCTGCATACTATCTATAACGGACCAACACACAAACTCTGTGTAACCATGAACGTATATAGATAGTATGCAGATGACGTCAATGGGGTCTTTGTTATTGTTTTTGCCATCCGCGTTTGTGAGTTGTTCTCACTAAACTGTATTAACCTGACTATAAACGTTCATAGTTACACAGAGTTTGTGTGTTGGTCCGTTATACTTCCGGATGGCAATGTTGTGAACTCCTTGGCCAAGCGCATTCTATCTATAGTCAGGTTAATACAGTTTAGTGAGAACAACTCACAAACGCGGATGGCAAAAACAATAACAAAGGCCTGAGTGACGTCATCTTCGAACTATCTATAGATAGAACGAAGTTGACGTCGCTCACTCATAGTATCAATTGATGATGTGCGATTAAGTAAAATACTCACCAGTTCTACCCGTTAGATGAATTAACCAGTAGAGTTTTGATTATATACGGTTAAGTAAAATAATCACCTGTTTTGCCCGTGAGATGAATTAACCAGTAGAGCTTTGACCAATCAACGGATATGATTTGTAACCTACCCCCAAAGCCCATTCGGACAAACATGACTGGCTGCTCAAAAACGCAGGTATAGATAGTATGCGCTTGGCTAAGAAGCTCATAACATTGCCATCCGGAAGTATAACGGACCAACACACAAAACTGTGTGTATCTATGAACGTTTATAGTCAGGTTAATACAATTCAGTGAGCATTACTCATAAACGCGGATGGCATAAAAAACAATAACAAAGACCTGTGTGACGTCATCTTCGAACCATGATCTTTATTACATTTCCATCTGCTCTACGTCATTGGTCACATTGCAAAATGTGCTCAAAGTGACCTACATTACGACTGGTCATTGTGTTCAGTTTGACCGTAGCCATCGTTATGTTATAGCCTGATACTGAAATCCAAAAGGACTGGCAGTTTGACATCATTTTTTGGTCAGTATCAGCGTAGCCATCGTTATGTTATAGCCTGACACTGAAATCCAAAAAGACTGGCAGTTTGACGTCATCATTTGGTTTTTGCACCGCCTAGTGAGTTGTCGTTAGTAGAGCTCATGGAAACAAGTTATTTCATTGGTTGAACTATTGAATACAACTCACGATTTGTTTTCTTTTGTGGCAAAAGACTGGCATTTTGACGTCATTTTTTGGTCAGTATCAGGCCATAACTTTACGAAGGCCACGGTTTGACACATGGGTATGTTTACAACTTTCATAAACAAAGCAGCGTGTTTACATTTGTTCAGAAATGTCCAATCGTTGGACAGCAACAAATCACGTGATTGATGACTCGGTTGAACGAAAACATGAATATAGATCGCTCCCATTGAACTTGGCAGGGGTTGTTTATTGTTTTACTTGAACGCAAACCACTGGTGGTGACACTTGCGTATTTTGATAATTTTTGTCATTCAAAAAAAATTGAGCTTTTATATAGCGCAATATCCACTAAACGTGCTCAAAGCGCTTTACAAGGGGTCCCTGGTCAACAGCAACATTTAACATGTAGGACGAGACATGACACCTGTTAGGCGATATTACAATTTTTCCGACAAAAGACAACGCTGTTAACGGCCAGGTACTCATTTTACACCTAAGTACGGTGAGAGAATGTGAGTTAAGAGTCTTTTCCAAGGACTCAACTATGCGTTGAGCGAGGCTCGAACCCAGGACCTTTCGATCCGAAAGCGAGTGTCATACCACTAGACCACATAGCCGCACATTTGTTTCATTGTCGACTGAATAACAGAATGATTCTGGTTTTAATGAGTGCCTGGTTATAGATAGTATGCGCTTGGCTAAGAAGCTCACAACACTACCATCCGGAAGTATAACGGACCAACACACAAAACTGTGTGTAACCTTGAACGTTTATACTCTGGGTAATACAGTTTAGTGAGAATTACTCATAAACGCGGATGGAAAAAAAATAACAAAGGCCCGAGTGACGTCAACTTCATTCTATCTGAAAATGAATTTGACGAGGGGATTGTTTTACTTAAATGCACACCATTGGTGGTGACACCTGCGTATTTTTTCTAATGTTTGCCATTGCCTACTGAACAAATGAATGATTCTGGTTTGAATGAGTACCTGGTTGTGGACAGTGAAGGACATTGCGAGAGTGTTGATACATATTGAACGCCTAATCTAACAGGTATCTTCTGTATAAAATGCATAATTGTTTCTATATAGCCCATGGATGGAATAAAAATATAATTTTGGAGCACATCCTTCAATTCATGAATATGATCGACATAACTGTCCATATTCGGCTGTGAAACCGATCCTTATTCATATATAGATAGTATGCGCTTGGCTAAGAAGCTCATAACATTGCCATCCGGAAGTATAACGGACCAACACACAAAACTGTGTGTATCCATGAACTTTTATAGATAGTATGCAGATGACGTCACTCAGGTCTTTGTTATTTTTTTTGCCATCCGCGTTTGTGAGTTGTTCTCACTAAACTGTATTAATCAGACTATAAAAGTTCATGGTTGCACACAGTTTTGTGTGTTGGTCCGTTATACTTCCGGGTGGCAATGTTATGAGCTTCTTAGCCAAGCGCATACTATCTATACATCATATTTCCATTATCTATTTATCTTACTGTGTAAAGTATTACACGTCAATACAACAAAAATTCATAACATTATAACTTATTTATTATTACTTACTATCTATTTTGTAATGTTAGCATCACTAGACTGCTATATCAATAAAGAATTCTTTAATGTCACCTGTTTATTTTTTTTATTTTTTTTTTGGTTGTTTTTTTTTTTGTTTTTTGTTTTTTTTTTTGCTCATTGATTTGGAGTTTAAAACAATGCAACTTGCAACACAGTTTGTCGGCATTGCCAGCCTAAAGAATATTGGAGAAGATTTCATCTGAGAAGTTCTCTGGCAGTTTTAAATTGATCTTGAACAGTTGTGTGACTTAACCCTTTCCCTACCAACCATAAGAAAATCGTCACATTCGTTACGATAAAACCAATAATTTCTCATTCTGATTTCAAGTTTACATTTTACATTTAAATTTATTTTTTTTTTTGTTATCGCTATAAAACCTTGAAAACTGTTTCTATGGCTCAATTTGCTAATAATAATAATAATATTATTATGTTTAGAATGTAATTTGTGTTTCCCTGTTTGAGTGAGAAAAATCTATTTTTGTGTTGGGTGTGTCGGAGAAAATTCTGAAAATGGCCGGTAAGGATAGGGTTAAACCATATTATTATTATTCTATCAACACAACCCATTAAATGAGGATGCAAAGTGCCACCACCCACCCCAATGAAATGATATTAACAAACAGAAAACTGATATGAAATTTAAAACAATTTCAAATTTTAAATTCGAAAGTATTGAATAATTGAACTGCTAGTAAAAACTAACCGTCGTATTGAGGCTTCCATGACATTGCAGAAGTTCTATAGAAACTTTGTTGACAGAAGTCATTTGCTGTAGACAATTACCTGGTAAATATTGATAGTTATGTTTATAAAATTACCTTGTTCCATGTGAGGTAAAATGATACGTTTTAAGATTTATTTTTATCTTGATTAAGTTCAAAGTAAATAAAACAGAAACGATTTATTTATATTGATATTCTATTCTATCTCAAATGATCATCTCTTGCGACATTATCATTATATCGATGCTGTCATTATCATTATCGTTATCCTCTTCAATAATGTCTTATATTTTTATACTTTATTACGATATCTTTTATCAAACTTATAACAAGCTTTTTTTACAAAACAATCAAAAAATAAAAGGACAAATGATAAACTTCAAATTACATGTTAAATTTTAGAAAATATTCTAACAATACCAAGTTATGTATCATAAAAAAAAAGAAAACAGTCCATTCGCCGGCAATGATATTATTACATTATTTCCTAACACTAAATTGTTTTCTAAATCGGCCTCTAAATTGTCTAATCTTATCGTTAAAAATTCGTCATCGTAAACCGAAACGTCTTGGAATAAACAGTATTCAAATTACCGATTATAAATATTATATCTCGATATCGATATTCGTTTTATTATTAATAAAGAGTAGGAATACTCGTGGAATGATTATAAAATGAAATCGATAGAGACGAAATGAATTTAGACGATATTATTACAATTTTTGTCTTGATAAAAAGGAGAATATTTAGTTTAGTTTTGGAAGGTGTGCCAATTTATCATTTTTCACGTCTTCGGGTATTTTCCTAGATTGATAAAATTGTGCTCTCTATGCGAGCTGCTATCTCAATTCAGTCTTAACTCTGGGTGAAAATAAAATAAAAAACTTACTCTAACCCTCTCCTTTCCGGCCATCTTCAGAATTTTCCTCAATACACCCAATATACTTTTCTTACTCAAACCGGAGAGCAACAATTGGATTCAATAGTCTGACGTCACGTCGCCCAGCAACGGCGGCCATCGTGGTTCTAAACAAAGAAAATCGGTACTTTTTATTCTTCATGCTGGCTAGAACTTTTCATATGTCATGTGATCAGAATGTATAAAAGTCAAAACATGATCATATTTATAATGTTTTTCTCCTCTGGATACACTTTTATTTTATGCTCGTCGGAGAAGTGCTTCATAAGGGCGTCCGCCATTGTTCCGATAGTTTAGAGCCAGTTACCATGCGTCATTACGAGGGAAGTGATGTCCTGACTGTTGAAGCGTATTACATTCTAAACATAATATCATTATTAAGCAAATTGAGCCCTGTCATGGTCTCAAGTGAGTAAAGAGCTACTCGACTATGCATAAAGATCTATGTAGAATGAGGCCCCAGAATTTACTAGTTACTATAAATGAAAAACAATTAACGATTTGTTTACAATGAAATAAAAATAATGATGAAATTTAATTAAAAGAGATAAACAGTGATCGTGGCAGTTACAAATAGAGATATGAATATTTTACGTAACTTATGATAATATGTCAGGTTCATAAGTTTACGTTTCCAGGCAGTTGATGGGCTTGGATGATCTATTCCTCTGATAACAGGATTGGACTCGTAAAATTCCACTTCCAGGCAATTGGTAAGAAGTTATTGTGTAGTCCTTTGACAGCGGGCTTGGGTTTGATCCTTGAAGATTATACAATCAAAGTTAAAAGCTCCGGCGTCTTAATGGTGTAGATATAATATCTACAAAGTCCCAAAAGATAAAAATCTTCCAGTATATATATAGGAATAGAGCGACTGGCCGTCCGGCATAGATTGTGGAGAGAAAGTGAGTGTAGAATATTAGACCTATCAGCTTTTATAATAAATGGCTACGTGACAGAATGTAGAACGAAAAGTATTCACTAATTAGAAATTAATTCGAGGGAAGGCTATAAAAGGAAAGACGATCTAATATTAGAAGGTAAAGTTTATCTAAGCCTACAGAAATATAACTGGAGTGAGATTAATTCAGTTCTTAATAAAATAAAATTTAATAAGATAATTGTGAACAACCTTTACTGTGACACCCCCCACCCACGTTTAAAATATACTCTTTAACCATTATGGGAAAGATAGATTTTACAAACGGAAGTAAATTTACTATCATGATACTCTAGCATTAATCCATTGTCATGATTTGTGCTACAATTAAATTATTTATTAACTAGACATGGAAATGTTTATATTAACGTAGGTATATGAATGGGTGACAATAACAATGAAAGATTGTGATTACAAATCATTGTGATGAACAACATGATGGCAATGTGATTACAAATCATTGTGATAAACAATAGTGATGGCAATGAAGCATGATTTAAGTCGATGATATGAAGGTAATTTACTAAATGAAATGAATGAAAATGTAAATGAAATATTGACATTTCAATTATTAATCATAAATGAGTGAAAATTCATAACAATGATAGATAAAGAGAAGATTTCCCAAATCATGAATGGGTATGGTATATATATCCAAACAATACTCAATGTTACATTAAGTTGGGTCATCATGTTTACAAATAAAATTATCGAAATTGTGCGTTCTGATTTGGCATAGTTTGCGAGGTAACTAACAGTATGTATGGGAGGTTAAGTTATACCCTTCTCACGTGTTTATACTAATCGAGAAAGTAGGTCGGCGTGAATATTTTCACAGCCTGGTATGTGAGAGATACTGAAAGTGTAATTTTGCAAAAATAGACTCCACCTTAGTACTCTACTATTATTCATTTTGTTATTTCTTATGTACGTGAGTGGTTTATGGTCCGTTTCGACCACAAACTCTTTTAGCAGTAGATATCTGCTGAATGTCTTTAAAGCAAAGACGATGGCCAGTCCTTCACGCTCTATTACAGAGTATCGTGATTCTCTGTCCAATAATTTTCTGCTTGCATATAAGCAAGGCATTGGAGTTCCCTCATGTTCCTGTAATAGTACACCTGCGATGCCCTTATCAGACGCGTCAGTTCTTACAACAAATTCTTTTGATATGTCGGGTAATTTAAGAATTGGTTCTGAACAGAGTAATGCCTTTAATTGGTTAAAGCTATTCTGACACGCTTCTGTCCAAACAATTTTGTTCGGTGACCCATTCTTTGTCAGATTTGTTAGCGGTGTCGCGATGTGCGCGAAGTTGTAAATGTATTTCCTGTAAAAATTTAGGACCCCAAGTACTTTGCGTACTTCTTTTTTTGTCTTAGGTGGTTGCAATTGTGCGATTTTTGTTTGTTTTTCTGTCTCGGGTGTCTGTGTCCCATGACCAACGGTATGACTAATCCTGCATTTGAAGCTTCGATATTAGTAAACATAGGTTGCGACACTGTGTCTCTATCAAAATACTTTTTTAGCATATTTGCATGGAATGTCTTTGTTGTGTTGTTAATTTTAATCTCGTAATTAACATTAGATTTTACTGCTGTTATTCTGAATGGTCCTTTCCATGTAGCTAAAAGTTTACTCGAGTCATCGGGTAAGAGTATTAGTACTTTGTCACCAATCTCAAATTTTCTTGACTTGCTTTTTCGATCGGAGTATTCCTTGTATTTCTCTGCTTTTTTAGTGACGGATTCCTGTGCTAGCTTACACGTGTCCTCTATTCTGTCTTTCAGGTTTCTTACATATTCGTAAGCAAACATAATTTCGTTATTGTCCTCCTCATTCCCTTTACAAATGTCGGCTACTATATTGATCGGGCCGCGAGGTGATCGTCCATACATCAACTCAAATGGGGAGTAGCCTGTAGATTCTTGGGGTATTTCTCTATATGCAAATAGGATTGCTGGTAAGTATCTGTCCCAATCATCTGGTTTTTCTGCTGACACTTTTCTTAACATATTCTTTAGAGTGCCATTAAATCTTTCACAAAGACCATTTGCTTGGGGGTGGTAGGGGGTTGTGAATGAGTGTTGAATTCCCATGAGTTTCATGGTTTCATGCATCATATGTGATGTAAATTGGGGTCCATTGTCCGACAGTATCTCATTTGGTATGCCTATTCTAGTAAAAATTGTCATCAATGCTTCAGCTATGTGATCCGATGTAGTTGATTTCAATGCTATCGCTTCTGGCCACCTGGTTGCGTAATCGACTAGTGTTAGTATGTGTGTATGGTTTCTATCTGATTTTGTTAAAGGGCCTATAATGTCAATTGCAACTTTTTGAAAAACTTTTTCAATAACTGGGGTTGTCTCTAATGGCAATCTCGGTATTCTGCCTTTTGCGACTCTTCTTTGGCATGTGTCACAAGATTTCACATATTCTCGGACGTCTTTAGTAATTCCAGGCCATGTGAAATTCTCGGATATTCTCTTCAATGTGGAAGAGCTCCCAAGATGTCCAGAAGTTATTGAATCGTGCGCTATTCCAAGGATTTTGTTTCTGTAAATACTCGGCGTGACCAGTTGTTTAGCTATTTTGTTTCTTTTCCTATGTAACCTGAACAGAATATCTTTTTCAATGATGTATTCAACTTTTGATTTCGTCCCTTTGTTTGCGATATTGAAATATGAAGTTAAAGTCGGGTCCTTTTTCTGTTCTTCGATGAACGTGTTCCTGTCAAATTGTTGTGGTTCAAGAGAAATAGTCATTGGCTTCTCTGTTGTCTTAGTCATCTTTCTTGTTTCTGCTAGACAAGCTGTTTCTTGGGTTAATGACCATTCTTTTACATCTGTTGGGTTGTCTTTAAGACCTTTTATATTGCCAACAATAACATCAGCGACGGGGTTGGGAAGTATACAGCATTCCACTATTCCTGTATAGTATGGGGTTTCTATGTACACGTTAGCTGTTTCAAAGGTTTCGACTGTGCCACTGAATGTGATGCATTGTACCGTTTTTCCAGTTTTGTCTTCGTCATTGATCAAAGATGCTTTTATTCCTACTGTACTGCATCCTGTGTCTCTCAATATTTTGCAATCAGTTCCATTAGCTTTGCCTTCACAAAAAAATAGCGATCCTGATTTGTGAGTTTGTGTTAAAAGTGACATACCTTTCACGCAATACACATTTATATTTTCTCCTGACATTACTCGTGTCTGATTGTTTACACTTGTTTGGAGTGATGCATTTGCAGTTTCTTTTGGATATCCCACGATTTTGTAACATTTGTCTGCTGTGTGGCCTTTCATTCCACAATATTGACATTTAATTATAGGTTTGTTGGTTTTCTTATACTCAGTATTATTGTCAGTGCTATTTCTTGTTTTGTTTTGATAGGGTCGGCTATGGTCTCTATTGAACTGTTTGTTCCATGGTTTGTTACTATGGTCATCCT
Organism: Berghia stephanieae; assembly: GCF_034508935.2. Classification (NCBI taxonomy): domain Eukaryota; kingdom Metazoa; phylum Mollusca; class Gastropoda; order Nudibranchia; family Aeolidiidae; genus Berghia; species Berghia stephanieae. The sequence goes on along the minus strand of NC_088360.1, from coordinate 139,840,205 downwards.
GTTTCACTTGCGTGTTCCGAGTGATTGATCGGCTCGTTCTATTTGAGTACTGAACTTTAGGTGTACCTGGACTCTGAGCAGCAGCAGCGTAGTATGGTTCCTTCAATGTTCTGCTAAGGGGTGTCAATGGATGTGCGCTGTTAAAGTTTTCTGCGTAGATTTTTAATTTGTCCAAGTTTTCTGGCTTTCTCTCTTTAAAGAATGCGACTAAATCTGGGTTGCAAGCTTGATAGATTCGATTCTTCAGCGTGAGATAGTAAAGGCCTGCAAAGTCGTCTTGTTTTACGTTTGCCAACTCAAGCCACCGATTTAGAAATTGGGTAATTCGGTTCACGAATGTATTAAAGTCTTCTCCACTTTCCGGTTTTGCAGTGTGAAACCTTTCCTGGTAACCATCTTCCGTTAATCTAAATCTTTTTAGTAGAGCGTCTTTAATTTGACCATAGTCATCTGCATCTTCAGTTGTTAAGGTATAGAAAACTTTTAGCGGTTCTCCAGATAAGCAGTTAATCAAGGCTGTGGCCCATTTGCTTTCTGGCCAACGATAACCTTTAGCCTGAACTTCGAATCGGTGTAAGAAGGATTCTAGGCAGTCTGAGCGTTCATCGTATGTTGGCATGCGTGGAAGTTTCACGAAAAATTCATCACTATTATTATGTTTTCTTTCATGACCGGTTTTTGTTTTTTCAATTTCCAGCATCATTTGGGTCCTTTTGGTTTCTTCTTCTGCTAAAGCTATTTGTCTTTTTAGTTCCCTTTCTTGGACTCTTTCTTCTCGTTCTTCTCTACGTATTCTTTCTTCATTTTCTTCTCTACGAATTCTTTCTTCATTTTCTTCTCTACGAATTCTTTCTTCATGTTCTTTTTCTTCTCTACGAATTCTTTCTTCATTTTCTTCTCTACGAATTCTTTCTTCATGTTCTTTTTCTTCTTTTACTTTCTCTTCGCACCATGAAAATATTCTTTCCTGGGTATTTCTAAGTCCTTTGCGAGACTTAAGTATCTTTTATATGCTTCCATGTTGCAATAAATTAGTTACGATATTTTATATATATTATATTGACAGGATACTGTTACTGACTGTTTTATTTATTTACACTTACTGGAATGAACTGTTCTATTTTTAGAAATCTCTCTCTCTTATTTCAACTTATTATGTATGTTGAATTTGATGCCTTTTATCGTTATATCTTATAAAGCAATGTGTCAATACAATGCGGAGTTATTATTATGACTTGAGTCAATAACAATGTGTCAATCGCGTGTACTCTAAACTATGTTACTACGAAAAATGTATCACCAATGTGTGTGACTCGTCGTTAGTTTGTGTACAATTATTCGCAATGACGCTAATATACTAGAGTGTGATAACAATAATAGGATGCCAAAATAATCCAAGTTATCTATCACTAAATATAACACGACGGCTAGTAGACTCCTTTTATTATTATTTAGTTTTTAAAGACTCACTTTTCAGAACATAATATATAAGTGGTTTTCGGTAACAGTAATATGCCAAAAATGCATTTAAAACAAATCACTATGCAAAACAAATCACGATGTCTATAGTTACTATGTGATGCCCAACTCATGTAAAAGAGAATAATGAAGGATATATTTACCAACTCAGTTCGTGGCTGGGACCTCTCTCTTGTTCAATGGTTGTTCAACAATTGTAATTAGGCATTGAAGAGTGTTTAACAGTGATGTCTGAAATACAAAACAATAAAATATCGTAAGATTTACAATAGTTACAAAATGTGTTCACAACACTGAGTGATTGGATGATAGGTGAATGAATCGTTATGGAATGTAAACATATTGAAAACAATTCATGAATGAGGCAAACAACAAAATGAAATGAGTGATATAATAACAAAGTGGACAAGGAATGAATGAATGAATGAAAAACTGAGTGAATAGATGAATGAATAAATGGATAATGTATGAATGAAAGAATGAAGGGAGGAATTAATGTATGAATGATTGGATAAATGAGTGAATAAACGAATGAATGGATGAATGAATGAATGAATGAATAAATGAATGAACAATGAATGAATGAATAATTTATAAATGAATAAATGAATGAAGGAATGAATCAATAAAATGCTATTCAATTTGAATGAAAGAATGAATGGATAAATTGCTATTCCATTTAAATGAAGAAATGAAAAAGAAAAAAAAATTAATCCTGTAAATAGGGAGTTCAATTAAAATATGATCAAGTGGGGCAATTAAGAGTTTTACAATTTAAACTTTAAGGTTAAATGAAATAGATATAAGTAACTAAATAAATTCAATTCTTTATATGTGTCCCCTCCAAAATGTCATGGTCTCAAGTGAGTAAAGAGCTACTCGACTATGCATAAAGATCTATGTAGAATGAGGCCCCAGAATTTACTAGTTACTATAAATGAAAAACAATTAACGATTTGTTTACAATGAAATAAAAATAATGATGAAATTTAATTAAAAGAGATAAACAGTGATCGTGGCAGTTACAAATAGAGATATGAATATTTTACGTAACTTATGATAATATGTCAGGTTCATAAGTTTACGTTTCCAGGCAGTTGATGGTAGTGCGGGGCGGTCCTTGGCAAGCTTAAGGACCACGGTCCTACGGTCCTTGGGAAATGAAGACCGCAAGGACCGGTCCTAGGACCGGTCCTTTTCGACATTGAACATTCCTGAGAGACTGTTGGAAATTCGAACCGGTTTGACCTTTGAGACCATGGGATCGTTCATTCTTGAACCGTTAAAGACCGCTACACGATGAAAACCGTGGTCTACAGGAGTAAAACACACGGAGTAGTCACACTCATTTCAAATTGTAACCTAATTAGAGAAGAGGGGTGATGCCTTCTTTATTTGCTCACCGTACTTCATTGTTACTTCGATAATTTAATAAAATTTGAAATTTATCCCCATTAACGGAGATAATGGCATCGCCCAAGGCGTTGATCGAGTTGTTCGTGGCGTTGATACACACACGCAACTCCTACCCCCCCCCCCCCCCACACACACACACACATTAGAGGGCAGCGAGCATTGAAGAGTAAGAGAGAGACGTGAAGTTATAATAAGAGGGGGTGGATGAGGTAATAAGAGGGGTCGATGGTGACTTTTCGCCAGATCTAACAAACTCAGCTACCCATTCATTGCGAGTAGACAGGGATTCAGAAAAAAATCGACTGCACCCGGGATCGATCTCTGGCCCTTTGCGTATAAAGAGAGTGCTCTATCAACTGAGCTATCGGGGTCCCCAAATATTCTATTGGACTTTTTTAAAATTCAGACGTTATAACTGGGTTTTTTGGAAGGAAGAAACTAATGAAACTCATATTATTTGATTAGTAAAAACACCAACGAAATTTTAATATTATTGTATTATTTTAAATGACAACACTGCGATAGAAAGGAGTGGTGACAAGAGATGGACAAAAGAAAACAAAAAATCGGATTTGCTACTTGCTAGGTTCGACACACACACACACACACACACACACACACACACACACAAACACACATCTTTAGTAGTCACATACATTTCAAACAATAACCCATTAGAGAAGAGGGGTCATGCCTTCACCATAGATCATTGTCATTGCGATCATTATGGTGTAGTAAATTTTGAAATTTACCCCGTATAATGGAATCGTCCAAGGCGTGCGCCTCCTGTTCCCCCCCATCTCACACACGAAAGGGCGGTTTGCGGAGTGGAGGTTGGTGGTCGTCTGCCTGTATGGTCGTCTGTGTCGTTTAGTGTATGGCAAAGGGGGGTGGGTGCGATTAATTAAGTGGGATGGGTGGTGATTGGTGGAAGATAGGCAACCGAAGCAACGAATCGCTGGGGCAGGGTTGCCAGTTTGGCATTTTAAATGCCAGATTCCAAAAATCTGGCATTTTTGAAAACCGTTTGGCATTAGAAAAATCATTTGGCATTTGGCATTTTCATTTGGCATTTTCTTTTCTTGTATATTATACTTCAAATGACACCTTTTCTTAATTATTTCTAAACGCGTAAAAACAAACATCTTCACATTTCTTTTTCATTCTTAAAATCCAACCGTGGTGTAGTGGTTTAGCACTCCACTTAGTAGTCAGTAGGTAAATAATTACCCCAACAGGAAATTTAGTATAATTCAAAAAAAAAAAAACGAAAAAAAAAAAACAAATAAAAGAAAAAGAATAGAAAACACGCAAGCCACCAGGATATGATAGTAAATTGTCTATCAAAAGTGAGTAGTTTTCTTAGTGGGGTGGGAGTCAACAGACTTTGGCATCTTTTTGAGTGTTTTGGCATTTTTTGAGTCTTCCCCTGGCATTTTGTTGAAAAATAATCTGGCAACCCTGCGCTGGGGAAGTAGTAGGCTATGGCGCGAGACCGTAGGACCGTGGTCCTTGCAAGGACCGCCCCGCACTAGTTGAAAGGTGATAAGAAGTGAGGACCGCCGCCTATCTTCCCCTAAGGGACCGGTCTTCGGTTCACAGCTAAAAGACCGTCGGACCGCGGTCTAGACCGGTCTTCAGCGCGGCACTAGTTGATGGGCTTGGATGATCTATTCCTCTGATAACAGGATTGGACTCGTAAAATTCCACTTCCAGGCAATTGGTAAGAAGTTATTGTGTAGTCCTTTGACAGCGGGCTTGGGTTTGATCCTTGAAGATTATACAATCAAAGTTAAAAGCTCCGGCGTCTTAATGGTGTAGATATAATATCTACAAAGTCCCAAAAGATAAAAATCTTCCAGTATATATATAGGAATAGAGCGACTGGCCGTCCGGCATAGATTGTGGAGAGAAAGTGAGTGTAGAATATTAGACCTATCAGCTTTTATAATAAATGGCTACGTGACAGAATGTAGAACGAAAAGTATTCACTAATTAGAAATTAATTCGAGGGAAGGCTATAAAAGGAAAGACGATCTAATATTAGAAGGTAAAGTTTATCTAAGCCTACAGAAATATAACTGGAGTGAGATGAATTCAGTTCTTAATAAAATAAAATTTAATAAGATAATTGTGAACAACCTTTACTGTGACAAGCCCAACAAACAGTTTCAAGATTTTATAGTAATAACCAAAAAACATTATTTAAATTTTGTGATGTAAAATTGAAATCAGAATGAGAAATTGTTAGTTTTATCGTAACGAATGTGACGATTTTCCTATGGTTGGTAAGCAGGGGGCAAATGTGCGGATATGTGGTCTTGTGGTATGACACCCGCTTTCGGATCGGAAGGTCCCGGGTTCGAGCCTCGCTCGGCACATAGTTGAGTCCTTGGAGAAGGCTCTTTACTCACATTTACTCTTTACTCACATTCTCTCATCGTACTCAGGTGTAAAATGAGTACCTGGCCGTTAATAGCGTTTTCTTTGTCCGAAAATTGTAATATCGCCTAACAGGCGTCATGGCCCGTCCTACATGTTTAATGTTGGTGTTGACCAGGGACCCCTTGTAAAGAGCTTTGAGCACATTTAGTGGATATTGCGCTATATAAAAGCTCAATTAATTAATTAAAAATGTCAAAATTGTAAAATTGCAAGTCCGAGTTTTGAGAGTTTTTGCCAAGATTTGTCTTGATAAAAAAAAGAGCATATTTATTTTATATTTGGAAGGTATACAAATGTATCATAAATCATAGGCGCCTTTTGTGTATTTTCCTAGATTCATAAAATTGCGCTCTCTATGCGAGCTCTATCTCAATTCAGTCTTATCTCGACTCGGGGTGAAAAGAATATAAAACACTTACTTAAATGTCTAAATTGTATAATAGCAAGTCCCAGGTTTGAGAGTTTTTGCCAAGATAAAGGTCATTGTCATTCTTATCAATAAATATAAGAAGCACGAATTTTTAAACCAAAGTTTTAAATACGCGTCTTTTCAAAGTACAGCAGCATACTAGAAATCTCGCCATTTGAGTAAGCAATAAATGTGACCCGCCGTATCAAAGCGGTATTATGTCGGGATCCACTCGGTAAGGGAAATTGAATTCATAGCCACAAATATCAAACTTGGGTTTAATTTCTGTACGTTATTCTGGAGTATAAAGACTATTTCTTGCATTGCAAAAACTTATAAGCTCCAATTTCTCATCATTCTATCTCTAAATTCACTTCTTGGGGTCTGAATCATCCCGACATAATACCGTTTTGAGACGGAGGGTCACAAATATCTTCTCCAATTAAGCTTTTTTGAGATTTTAATTGAGCTTTTATCTAGCGCAATATCCACTAAACGTGCTCAAAGCGCTTTACAGGGGGTCCCCGGCCAACAGCAACACTTAACATGTAGGACGGGACATGACGCCTGTTAGGCGATATTATAGACAACGCTGTTAACGGCCAGGTACTCATTTTACACCTGAGTACGGTGAGAGAATGTGAGTAAAGAGCCTTTTCCAAGGACTCAACTATGCGTCGAGCGCGAGGCTCGAACCCAGGACCTTCCGATCCGAAAGCGAGTGTCATACCACTAGACCACATAGCCGCACAGATACTTAGAGATGATTTCCAGCACAGGTTCTCGATGATCCTCTTCGCTAGCTGGACTCAGGTGTCATCTTTGTTTCTTACGGTTGCAGATTACTGTGAAGACAGAATGTGATACTAGCCTTGTAATCATAGTAGATTTCTTGGTTTTTCCAATAGCTATCCAGTCTGTTCTTGAATGAGTTAAGTGAATCAGCACTGACAACTTTCTCTGGTAGACTGTTCCACACTTGCGTTAATAGGCTACACGCCTCCAAGACTTTTAGATTATGTGATTTTCTAAGAAAAACAATTGTGACCCTTCGCCTCAAAACGGTATTAAGTCGGGTTGGTTAAGATGTTGAAAATTGAATTTATAGCCAGAAATATCAGACTTGTGTTGAGTTTATACGATTTATTGAGGAGAATGGATACCATATTTTAGGGTGCTAATGCCATCAGTTTATATTTTTGACCAGTTTAACATTAAATCCGGCTTTTAAGCATAGGGTTCGTTCCGACATAATACCGTTTTGAGACGATGGGTCACAATTAGTAAACTATGTTGGGGCAATTCCACACACACTTGACACCTTGTCTCAAATACAGAAGAATTGGGGGAGACTTAATTCAGCTCTACAAGATAATACATTATATAAATGATATAAATCCATCAATGTTGTTTACATTTTCCAAGATTACTTATACCAGAGGCGCCAAATATGAAATTTAAATTCCAAGACTTCAGACCAAAATAAGACAGAACTCATTTATTATACGTATAGTGAAAATATGGAATAGTCTCTGTTTTAACACAAAAATGCATGTTATTTGAATCAATTGCTCCAATACAAAAAACACTCTCAAAAAAACATGGATAAGGATATAATTATAATTATTTACTTGAAATGATAGCTGGGGCCTCTCTTTATAAAATAAAACCATTGACATAGGATTTTGATCAAATAGTTTCACAAAAAATGACACGAGGAATTCGAAACCTGTAGGGTGTGGAATTTCCCTCACCTTTATGAATCTAAAATAGGCACAGCAACTTACTTAAGGCATCTAGAACAGATTTGGGGGGAAATTTTACATGCTCGATGAATGATTAACCATTTCTAGCTTGAGCTTCAAAGTTTAAGAAATTTTTATCAAATTTTTCCATATATTTGAAAACCATGAGTGTTGCACCTACCTTCAATGGGCTCAAAAAAAATTTCAAAAATTTGTCAAAATTCAACATAAGTAAAAGTGGCTGCTTCTTGTGTTCAAACAGGAAATAGGAATCAAAGGCAGTTAAAACTTTGAACAGTATCCAATAGGTCATTTTGCATTCTTTCTGCGAAGAGCTTAATATAATGAATGTGGGTGTGGAATTACCCTGGATGTAGAATTACCCTCACCTTACCCTACATTATCCATGCTACTTTTGCGTGTAAAAGCCAATCTGCCAACTCATATAATCCCTGTAAATGACCGATCAGTATGCCCTGGCAGATATTATAAATGATAATTTGAGTGAACCGGTGATAGAGTTACCCTTACTCCACCCTTCCATTGGAAAACCCTATAATACTCAGTTAATACGTAATAATTGAAAAATGATTTGAATGTCTTAAATTAAAAAAAAAAGTATTCAGAGCTAACAAAATATTTGCACACATTTTATTGGTTTAAGATAAGGTGTTAATGAAAGCTGATCTGCGATTAAGAATAATCTTTTTGTGCGCATGAATATAAATCCAAGATTTTTTTTTCTTTTTTAACTTGTCATTCGAGAAGATTTAGAAAAATACAAATGGCGAATCGAAGTTACTACTGCCATGCATCCAAAACCATTAAAATTCCGAATCAAATTACGCATTCTAGCCGAATGATCTTCTGCTGGCGACCCCCCCCCCCCCTCCTCGGCCACACACGCCCACACACACACACACACACACACACACACACACACACTGACACACACACACCCACACAAACAGAATAATAATAAACTTATCGCCCTAGATAAACATTAACCCTTTAACATTATTATTTATCGTCTAATTGATTTGAAGGAACACAAAATTCTATTCTAAGTGGGAGTTAAAAACCCAAACAATTTCACTCACTCATGACTTGAACACATTTACAATTAAGAAAAACAGGCTGCCTTCAATTTCACTGTGTCTTCATTGGTTTGCACAGCTAATATACAATACGAAAACAAAAATATCAAAAATTGAAAGTAAAGTGCACACAATAACAACAACAACAAAAATAGGCGGCGTGTTATGTCTAGACAGTCAGACGATGTTCGTTTGTTTTGTTTTGTTTTTATCGCGGAATAACTTACTCGTAAGCTCGTGAGTTATTTGGCGCTATAAAATTAATTCATATAATATATCCAAACCCGTGAAAGAATCCTATATTCATTTAGAATAGCTTTACGTTACTCATATATCAAAATGTAAAAAAATGTTTTATAATTTTTAGATTTGCAAGTAATTCTGTAGATTGTTGGTAAAATATAACATTGACCGTGCTGAACAAAATTTTGGTCCCCAATCCTATCTAGTTTTTAAGAATAGCTAGTCAGGATGAATTCGAAAAATATAAGTGGGTGCTCTTTGGTGCATGACGGCTCGAGCACCACTGACGTTTTGATGTGTGCGAGTGACAACTTCAAGCCCATTGTGGATGACTACACAGTGTTCATTTTCCAAATCGTCGTCAACGTATTCCTGAACGGCATCATCAGTGTTTTCGGCATTGTTGGAAACGTCTTCAACATCCTGGTCTTCTTTCGGCAAGGGATCTTCACCGAATCCGGCACAGCTGGGATATTCGGCTTAGCCGTGTCAGATCTGTGTTCCGTCGCGAGTATGTTCTGGTTGTGCGTCATTGAATCTGTTGTACTGGCCAAGCCTCAGAATCTTTCCTGGGATCCTGAAGCCGTCAAAACAGTCACAGCGTTCTGGGTACACCTGACTTTTGTAAACATCACTCGAGTCGTGACAGTTTACATTGCTTTAGAACGGTGCATCTGTGTAATCTTCCCTTTCAAAGTCAAGAGTTTGCTGACTCCACGAAGAGGCATCGTAATCATGTCAGTGACGGCTATGGTCGTTGGGTCTTTTCACATACCACATTTCTTAGCCTTCCGCTTGAGGTTCATCCAAGATCCGGCAACAAACTCTACTCGTCTAGTCATGGTAACAAATTTCAAATTTCAATCAATTGCATTGGATAAAATGATCTATGTTGCTGGCTACGGTGCTAACATATTCTCTGTCTTATCGGTATTCATATGCACGCTGATCACGGCTATCCGTTTAAATTTATCAAAAACTTGGAGAGAATCTGTATCATCTGAAAATTCCTCAACAACGGACAAAGACAAATCGAAATCAAAAGAGTCCATGCCAAAAACTAAAATGCAAAAGGAAGCAAGACTCATTCGAATGATCATAATGGTATCCATAATATTCCTAATTTGTTACCTCCCTTTGCTTGTGTATCTGGTCATGATAACCGCCGACAAAGATCTCGGCCTGAGGGGAAAATACAAAAACTTTAGCAGGGTCATGTATACCTTGTCCTTTTTAGCAGGGACCATCAATTCTAGCATCAACATCATCATCTACTACACCATGAGTACTAGATACCGTGATGAGCTTAAAACTCTGCTGAGGCTGAAAACAAAATAAAATTATCTGATGACATGCGTTTAAGTGAAATGTTAAACATCGTGCCAGACCAATATTATATTCCAATGACAAGGAAGACTAACATTTGAATTTACAGCCAAAAATGGTAAACTTTGGTTATGCAATAATTTTTTTATCTTAATCTAATGGAGATCCCGCAATATTTTCTGAGAAATAAATGCTCTTACGAACATGAACTCATCTATTTTAATCAGTATACCATTGTATTGTGGATATTAGCATCGTCCAGATGAATCTTCTGAGCCATCAACGATCAAACTCTGTCCGGGAATAAAGTATGTAGGTGCGTGTAAATGGATCTGGCAACAGGGCTGCCAGATGACGATTCCCAACATCAAATGACCGATCATTATACCCAAGTAGATTTTATAAATAATCATTTGAATCAACGGGTGATAGAAGTGTCCTTCATTTAAGAAAAGTTTGAAAGTTTCTCGTATATCAATCTGAAAAAAAATATTGAAGTAATTTTTTTCAATTTGTCAGAAAGTCTGTGCTGGTTGGCAAAACTTTAACACGTGTTGTACGGTAAAATGTTGACCTTCACTACCCCTCCCCCTCCCACCCATCAACCCAATCTTTAAAAAAAAAGGAGAGATTGTACAAAAGAAGAAATTCATTTATCTGGTCATTCTTGTTCTTCAGATACACCCCAAAATAATACCAAAATGACAAGTAAAAATGTAGACATTCTACATATCTCATCTTTCTCGTCCACTCGTATTCAATGTTTGTGTTTTGTAATGACGAAAACGCGAACTACTGTGAAGAGTATGGACATTCAATCGCCCCAGCTATCAGGTATCATCTCTAGTGTATTGTAGCACATCTGATCGGCAATCAGGTGGTCTGAGGTTCGATCCCTAGACGATGCGGACTGATTTTTTTGGGATAGTTTTTCTTTTCTTGTATTTTTATTTGTGCTTGTACTGGCAATGTTTTATACACACCTTTTTAGATTATTATTATTTCATGACAATACACCATATTGGAATGATGGGCCCACCATTAGTTCTGCCTACCAAGACAATGGTAACAAACACAGAAATATAATGTGTGTAATCTTAATCGCTTAAAGTCTGTTAAAGAGCTAATATGGTAAAAAATGATCGCCATCACAATGGATGTAAATAAATGATAACAAACAATAAAGTGACGTCAATTCATTCATTCTATGGTCTGATAGAGCTAATATAGTAAGAAATGATAGCCATCACAATGGCCGTAAAAAATGACAACAAACAATGAAGTGACGCCAATTCATTCATTCTATGATGGTCTGATAGAGCAAATATAGTAAGAAATGATAGCCATCACAATGGCTTTAAAAATGCCAACAACCAATAAAGTGACGTCAATTCATTCATTCTATGGTCTGATAGAGCAAATATAGTAAGAAATGATAGCCATCACAATGGATGTAAATAAATGCCAACAACCAATAAAGTGACGTCAATTCATTCATTCTATGGTCTGATAGAGCAAATATAGTAAGAAATGATAGTCATCACAAAGGCCGTAAAAAAAATGACAACAAACAATGAAGTGACGTCAATTCATTCATTCTATGGTCTATTAGAGCGTAGCCATCGTTAACTTACAGCCTGACACTGACCAAAAAATGTCGTCAAAATGCCAGCCTTTGGCCACAAAAGAAAACAAATCGTGAGTTGTATTCAATAGTTCAAACCAATGGGATCACTTGTTTCCTTGAGCACTACTAACGACAAGTCACTAGGCGGTGCAAAAACCAAATAATGACGTCATAATACCAGTCATTTTTTGGATTTCAGTGTCAGGCTATAACTTAAAGATGGCTACGGTTAGAGCAAATATAGTAAGAAATTATCGCCATCACAATGGTCGTAAAAAATGACAACAAACAATAAAATGACGTCAATTCATTTAATCCCTTCTCTGGTGGAGCTAATTTGGTAAGAAATGACTGTCTCCACAATGATTGTCTAAAAAAAAGACAATAAACAATTAAGTGGCGTCAATTCATTCATTCTTTGCGTCTGTGAGAGCGAATTTGGCGAGAAATGATCTTGATCACAGAGGTTGTAAAAATGACAACAAACAATTGAGCAACGTCAACTTCAAGCATTCTTTAGCCTTTTGAGAGCTAATAAATTGGTAGGTAAGGATTGCTTCTACTATGACTACCTTAAAACGACAACAATAAAATATATACGTAGGCGTCAACTGCAAGCAGTCTGAACTGTTTGTCACAAAGGAGTGCTGGTTAGAAAAAGGTGAATTCAATGTGTCTTATTCTTTTCGTTTTGAAATCTATCAATCGTGTGTGTCACGTTTTTTTTTTCATATTTATAGATAGTATGCACTTGGCTAAGAAGTTCATAACATTGCCATCCGGAAGTATAACTGGCCAACACACAAAACTGTGTGTAATCGTGATCGTTTATAGTCTGCTTTATACTGTTTAGTGAGAATTACTCGTAAACGCGGATGGCAAAAAACAATAACAAAGACCTGAGTGACGTCAACTAAGAACTATGATAGTTCGAAGATGATTTCACTCGGGTCTTCGTGTTGTTTTTTGCCATCTGCGTTTATGAGTAATTCTCACTGAACTCTATTAACCTGACTATAAACGTTCATGGATACACATAGTTGTGTGTGTTGGTCCCTTATACTTCCGGATGGCAATGTTATGAGCTTCTTTGCAAAGTGCATACTATCTATAGGTTAGAAAACGCTGAATTCAATGTGTCTTATTCTTTTCGTTTTGAAATCTATCAATCGTGTGTGTCACGTTTTTTTCATATTTATAGATAGTATGCACTTGGCTAAGAAGTTCATAACATTGCCATCCGGAAGTAAAACGGACCAACACACAAAACTGTGTGTATCCATGGACGTTTATAGTCAGGTTAATGAAGTTTAGTGAGCATTACTCATAAACGCGGATGGCAAAAAACAATAACAAAGACCTGAGTGACGTCAACTAAGAACTATCTATCGGTTAGAAAAAGCTGAATTCAAAGTGTCTTATTCTTTTCGTTTTGAAATCTATCAATCGTGTTGTGTGTGTTACGTTTTTTTTTTTTTTTCATATTTATAGATAATGATCTCATAACATATCCAAACTATGTTTTTAACATGTTCCTCATTCGTGTGACACCTCATTCAGTTTGTTTGTTTATCGATAGAACGATGTTAACCTTTCTCAGGTCTTTATTATTGAGTTGTTTGTTTTTTTGTTTTTGTTTTTTTTTGTGGGGGGGGGGTGTTTTTGTTTTTGTTTTATGTTTTTTGTTGCCATCTATGTTTATGAGTACTTCTCACTTTCAGCTGTATTAACCAGACTATAACAGTTTATGGTTACACATAGTTTTCCGGATGGCAATGTTTTGAGTTTCTTAGCCAAACTCACACTATCTATTCTCGTCTTAGACAGATTTATATCAAATGTTCAACATTCGTGTCACACCTCATCTATAGTGTTTGTCTATTCTCGTCTGAGACAGATTTATATCAAATGTTCAACATTCGTGCTTCACCTCATCTGTAGTGCTTGTCTATTCTCATCTTAGATAGATTTATATCAAATGTTCAACATTCGTGCTTCATCTCATCTGTAGTGCTGTCTATTCATTGATAATTTATCATGTTCACATCGTGCTTCATCTCATCTGTAGTGCTTGTCTTTCTCATCTTAGATAGATTTATATCAAATGTTCAACATTCGTGCTTCACCTCATCTATAGTGCTTGTCTATTCTCATCTTAGATAGATTTATATCAAATGTTCAACATTCGTGCTTCACCTCATCTGTAGTGCTTGTCTATTCTCATCTTAGATAGATTTATATCAAATGTTCAACATTCGTGCTTCACCTCATCTGTAGTGCTTGTCTATTCTCATCTTAGATAGATTTATATCAAATGTTCAACATTCGTGCTTCACCTCATCTGTAGTGCTTGTCTATTCTCATCTGAGACAGATTTATATCAACTGTTCCACATTGGTGCTTCACCTCATCTATAGTGCTTGTCTATTCTCATCTTAGACAGATTTATTTCAACTGTTCCACATTGGTGCTTCACCTCATCTATAGTGCTTGTCTATTCT
>NC_088360.1:139818417-139820917 GCF_034508935.2 Berghia stephanieae | reverse complement strand
GTTACACAGAGTTTGTGTGTTGGTCTGTTATACTTCCGGATGGCAATGTTATGAGCTTCTTAGCCAAGCGCATACTATCTATAGGAAAGGAGGACACGAGGACGCAATAGATAGAATGAAGTTGACGTCACTCAAGTCTTTGTTATTGTTTTTTTTTGCCATCCATGTTAATGAGTAATTCTCATTAAACTGTATAACAAATATAAACACGATAACAAAGGCTTGAGTGACGTCATCTTCGTTCTATCTATAGATAGATCGAAGTTGAAGTCATTCAGGTCTTTGTTATTGTTTTTGCCATCCGCGTTTATGAGGAATTCTCACTGAACTGTATTATCCGAACTATAAAAGTTCATGGTCCGTTATACTTCCGGATGGCAATGTTGTGAATTTATTAGCCAAGCGCATCTTTTAACCAGACTATAAACGTTCAAGGTTACACATAGTTTTTTTTCAGATCGCTCTCATTACAAGAATGAATAAGTAAGCGTTAATAATAATATCCCTATTTACATAATTACAGTAAGCAATATAGATAGATAGTAAATACAATCAACATTTGATTTAATAGGAAAAGTTTCATACAAATCAATTCTGATCTTCGAAACGAATTTTGGCAACTGATTCATTAGCCAGTTAACTGTCGTACTCTGGAAAGAAACGAATTAAAAAATTTGGCCAGAAAACTCGTCCGTCCAATATCGATGGAGTTTTTTTGCTAAGACGAGAGTCATTTAAATCGATCGACTTGTTTTCTGGCCAAATTTTTAAATATGGGTTTTTCCAGATTACGACAGGATTTTCGTCCATATTACGGAAAGTGGAAAGTCGCTTACTTAATCATACTTCGTTGTCCTGGCCAAATCTGCCATAATCTGGAAAAACTCATATTCAAAAATTTGGCCAGAAAACTCGTCCTTCAAATACCGATCGATTCAAATGTCACTCATCTTGGCAAAAAACTCTCAAACCTGGCACTTTACGAAGTCTTCCATCAAGTCCCAGGTTTGAGAGTTTTCGCCAAGATGAGGGTCATTTAAATCGATCGGTATTTGGAGGACGAGTTTTCTGGACAAATTTTTAAATATGGGTTTTTCCAGAGTACGACAGAAATAGTATTGCTGGATAAAGACTGGGAGAATGAGCCTGACACCCCAAAACTGACGAATTATTAAAAAGTACGTATTTAAAATTTGGGCCAGAAAACTCATCCCTCAGATATCTATCTATTAAGATAACCCTCATATGTGACCCTCCGTCTCAAAACGGTGTTATGTCGGGATGATTCAGACCTCAGAAAGTGAATTTAGAGATAGAATGATGAGAAATTGGACCACAGAAGTTTTTGCAAAGCAAAAAATAGTATTTATACTCCAGCATGACGTAGAGAAATTAAACCCAAGTTTGATATTTGTGGCTATGAATTCAATTTCCCTAACCGAGTGCATCCCGACATAATACCGCTTTGACACGGCGGGTCACATATTAGAAAGAAAAAAATCTCAAACCTGGGACGTACTCTATTCTCAACATTAACATTAACACAACATTTTTGTGTTGGAAAGAACGTTTATAGATAGAATGAAGTTGACGTCACTCAGGTCTTTGTTATTGTTGTAGGGGGGGGGGGGTCCCGATAGCTCAGTTGGTAGAGCACTCGTTTCACACGCAAAGGGACCGAGGTTGATCGCGGGTGCAGTCGAGACTTTTTCTGACCCCCTGTCCACCCAGCAATGAATGGGTAGCTGAGTGTGTTATATTTTGCGGAAAGTACTTTGCGATAGACTAGCGTCCTATCCAAAAGGATAGCAAGCAATTGCTATTGTCCGTTTCACGCTATAGAAACCGGGATAAACTCCGGTTCCAGGAGCCGAATGACTCTGAAGGAAGGATTGCGTCGATTGTAGAGCGCAGGGTCGTGGGTTCGAATTCCCATCGACGCAAATATTTTCATTCTCGGATTGTCTCTAGCGCTTCTCTGTTCACTTCATTTCTTGTTATTGTCAACATAAGTACCCGCTCCACTCATTTTTCTGATCTCATTGTAAAATTTAAAAACTGAGCTTGATATAGCGCAATATCCACTAAATGTGCTCAAAGCGCTTTACAAGGGGTCCCTGGTCAACAGCAACATTTAACAGGACGGGACATGTCGCCTGTTAGGCGATATTACACTTTTTTGGTCGGACAGAGACAACGCTGTTAACGGCGAGGTACTCATTTCACACATGAGTATGGTGAGAGAATGTGAGTAAAGAGCCTTTTCCAAGGACTCAACTATGCGCCGAGCGCAAGGCTCGAACCCAGGACTTTCCGATCCGAAAGCGAGCGTCATACCACTAGACCACATAGCCGCACATTGTTGTAATGGAAATCCCTAAAATCAACGCAAAATATTGTTGTCCATTACACAATGTAAAAACGAGTCCATAATGGCCTTCGGTTATCAGACCTACAAATATGTGCACGTCGCAAAACACCCATAAACTCGCTTGAGGCC
>NC_088360.1:139790917-139813417 GCF_034508935.2 Berghia stephanieae | reverse complement strand
ACATAATGGAAATTCTCGTAAACAAACGCAAGATATTGTCCTTTATAACATTTTTATGACAAGCCCATAATTGAATATGGTCTAGTGGTATGACATTCGTTTCGGATAGGAAGGTCCTGGGTTCGAATCCCGCTTTGGGCGGGCGGCGCATCGTCGAGTTCTTGGAAAAGGCTCTTTACTCACTTACGTTCTCTCACCGTGCTCAGGTTTAAAATGAGTACATGGCGTTTAACAGCGTTGTCTCAGTAGTGAAAAAAAAATGCGTAATCTCGTCTAACAGGCGTCATGTTTGGTCCGGCTTGTTAAGTTTTTCTGTTGGCTAAGGACATTGGTAAAGCGCTTTGAGCACGTTCAGTGGATATTACGAAGCTCAAGTTTTTGTTGAGTTCTTTTTTTGCTATGATAATGATAATGATAATAATAATAATAATAATAATAATAATAATAATAATAAATAATAATAATAATAATAATGATAATGATAATAATAATAATAATAATAATAATAATAATAATAATAATAATAATAATAATAATAATAATAATAATAATTGAGCTTTTATATAGCGCAATATCCACTAAATGTGCTCAAAGCGCTTTACAAAGGGGTCCCTGGCCAACAGCAACATTTAACATGTAGGACGGGACATTGCCTGTTAGGCGATGTTACAATTTTTTCGTACAGAGACAAATCTGTTTACAGCCAGGTACTCATTTTACACCTGAGTACGGTGAGAGAATGTGAGTAAAGAGCCTTCTCCAAGGACTCAACAATGCACCGAGCGAGGCTCGAACCCAGGAACTTCAGATCTGAAAGCGAGTGTCATACCATTAGACCACATAGCCGCGCAATCTTTTGTTTGATTAGTTTTTTGTTGTTGGTAGTGTTGTTGTTTTGTTTTTGTTTTTTTGTTTTGTTTTTTGTTTTTTTTTTGTTTTGTTATTTTTTTTATTTATTTTTTTGGTTTTTTTTTTTTTGGGGGGGGGGGAGTTGTTGTTTGTTTGTTTGTTATTTTTTGTTTTTTGTTTTTTGTTGTTTTTTGTTGTTTTTTTAAATTATTATTATTATTATTATCAGACCTGCTAATATATACACGTCGATTCCCTCTTACCAGATTGATGCGGTGAGTCACAATAAATAAATTCAAAGTTCAAAGGGTTGTTGTTTTTTGTTTTTTTCAGACAATTTTGCCAATATAACTCATACATTGACATTAACATAGCATTTCCAATTAACAAATCAAGACAGGTAAAATCAATAGGCAAACCAAAGCAAATATTAGGTAAAGGATTGACTTCGTGCAAGGCGGTGATAGATCGTAATGGCGTCATTGTAAACAAAGGCCGGTTCATTGACATACGCCTTTATAGATAGAATGCACTTGCTAAGAAGTTCACAACATTGCCATCCGGAAGTGTATCTGGCCAGGGGCCGGGCAATCGCGGACAACTGAATGTCAGGATTCGACGACTGCGTTCGTTCGAGTCAGGCCGATCCCCGTCTGGAACAGCTCATGATTACAATAATAATCCCCAAGACAGGTTGGGTTTTTTTTTCGTGCGGCTATGTGGTCTAGTGCATGGTATGACACTCGCTTTCGGATCGGAAGGTCCTGGGTTCGAGCCTCGCGCTCGGTGCATAGTTGAGTCCTTGGAGAAGGCTCTTTCTTTACTCATATTCTCTCACCGTACTCAGGTGTAAAATGAGTACATGGCCGTTAACAGCGTTGTCTCTGTCTGAAAAAAAAATATTGTAATATCGCCTTAGAGGCATCATGTCCCGTCCTAAATGTTAAATATCGCTGTTGGTCAGAGACCCCTTGTAAAGCGCTTTGAGTACTTTTAGTGGATGTTGCGCTATATAAAAGCTCAATTTTTTAAAAATAATTTTTTAAAAATAATTTTTTAATCAATCAATATCAATAAGTAAATGGTTTCGTCCTGGTGGTTTGGATTTAGCGGAAAATACTTTGGAATAGACTAGCGTCGTTTACAAAGGATAGCAAGCAATTACTACCGTCCGTGAATTGCTTTGCTTTTGATGCTAAGTTAAAATGCCTACAACATTCGCCATCCGGATATAGGGTAGCAACACAGAAAATTGTGTGTAACTTTAAACGTTTATATCTAGTCCGGTCAATAGAAGGGGAGCGATCTATATTCATGTTTTCGTCCAACCGAGTCATCAATCAGGTGATTTGTTGCTGTCCAACGATTGGCATTTCTGAACAAATGTAAACACGCTGTTTTTTTTATGAAAGTTGTCAACAGACCCATGTGTCAAGCTGAACACAATGACCAATCGTAATGTTAGATAGTTCAAAATCTATGAACACTTTTCACTATGTAGGTCACTTTGAGCACATTTTGCAATGTGACCAATGACCTCGAGCACATGAAAAGTTAAATATAGATCATGCCCATTTAGCGAGAACGTCTCATAAAAATAACTATCTAAAAACAATAACGAAGAGCTGAGTGACGTCAATTTTGTTCCATCTATAGATAGTATGCGCTTGGCTAAGAAACGCACAACATTGCCATCCGGAAGTATAACGGACCAACACACAAAACTACGTGTTACCATGAACGTTTATTAGTCTGATTAATAATAGTAATAATCTTTATTGTCCAAATTAAAGGCAATTCATGTGAGGTAAACAATGCTCAGTTTGGTTCATGGTGAGAACATCAACACGTTTACATTACAGACACAGCCATACACGAACATACACGCTTGCACATTGTTTCTACACATGTATACAAAAGAAATATATAGTTTAATGAGAATTACTCATAAACGCGGATGGCAAAAAAACAATAATAAAGACCCGAGTGACGTCAACTTCAATCTATCTATAGAAACCGGGATAGACTTTGGCTCCATTGTTATCAAATGGACTGGTCCATCTCTGTTATTGTGGGATACTTGCGTGGCCTTCGTAAACTGACCAAAAAATGACGTCAAAATGCCAGTCTTTTGCCAAAAAAGAAAACAAATCGTGAGTTGTATCCAATAGTTCAAGAAATGAAACAACTCGTTTCCATGAGCTCTACTAACGACAACTCACTAGGCGGTGCAAAAACCAAATAATGACGTCAAAAGGCCAGTCTTTTTGGGTTTCAGCTATAACTGAACGATGGCTATGATACTAGTGACAAGTGACAAAAGGCAGTGTCACGTCCATTTCCTCAGAAAATAAAAAGTGTAAGCATCACTCTGCCGTGATCTGGAAAAACCCATATTTAGAAATCTGGCCAGAAAACTCGTCCTTCAAATATCGATCGATTTAAATGACCCTCGTCTTAGCAAAAACATTCAAACCTGGGACTTCGCGAAGTCCCAGGTTTGAGAGTTTGTTTTGTTTTGTTTTGTTTTGCTCAGACGAGGGTCATTTAAATCGGTCGATAATTTAAGGACGAGTTTTCTGTCCAAATTTCTAAATATGTGTTTATCCAAGAGTACGGCAGAGCTGTGCTACTGACAATGGGAAATGGTCAAAACTAAAAATAGACGTATGTCTGTATTGTATGTAGTTTCTTCCTGAATCGGTCAAAATAACTGAGGGCAAAGGTCAAGGTTTGGGAAAACAAGTGGCAGATACCATTTACCCATAGTTCTCTCTCTCTCTCTCTCTCTCTCTCTCTCTCTCTCTCTCTCTCTCTCTCTCTCTCTCTCTCTCTCTCTCTCTCTCTCTCTCTCTCTCACACACACACACACACACTCTACCGTCCCTATCTGTCTATCCATCTATCCTTCAATCTATCCATCCATCCATCCTTTGGGACTGTAAAATGACGCAATGTCACTCAATAACCCTAACAAGCTAGCAGACTATATTCACCCACATTGCATCACCCCTGAGTTCTTACGGTTACCGCCCACTTTTACTGGCCAGCTTCCAACGTGTGTGTCTGGGCTGTTCGCGTGTGTTGTGTATATAAATAATAACAACAACACACAGTGTTCCAATTATTTGAAGTGAGTCGTGCGTGTGTGTGTGTGTGTGTGTGTGTGTGTGTGTGTGTGTGCGTGTGTGTGTGTGTGTGTTTTGAGGGAATGTTTACATATTGCGTGTGTGTTGCTTTTGCCATGAGGCGGAAACGTGATCGATTTCATCATTTGGCCAAAGCAGTCAGTACCCTGGTCCTGTTTATTGGATAAAACATGCGCTGTTTCCTCTTCAACAGTTTATAAAACCGTGATTTGATTTTACTCAAGTGTAGAGTAATAAATGTTAAATACGTAAAATTATAAATATATTACTTTAACGTGGCGAAGTGTTTGCAACTTATACCAATTAATAATCAATTTCACATAGGGTCTAATATAAGATATTTACATTCGTTTACAAACTTTATGGACAATTTAATATATTTGAAATCTGATTGGCATTATGTTTTCCTAGTACTGTATTTATAATTATGCTGATATTATATGCTACGCCAAAAGCAGTACAAGGCGACAGCGTGTTATTTTCCCTACATGATTGTGATAATTCTTTCTTTGAAGTTTAAAATAGTGACTTTGATAATGATTATACCGAGATGAACAGATAAATACTGTAGATACGTAGGACAAGTATATTATTAGATTTGAGAATGTGTTCAGCTTTGAAAATGACTGTGGTTCGAGATTCAAACATTCAAGAAGGGTAAGTTATCCATTGTGTTGCTTTTTTGTAATTAATTTTTTTTTAACCTTTTTTTCTAATAAAGAAAACTAGCGATGATAATGAATTCGATTTCATTGTATTATGCACTTCTTGTAAACCAATTGACACCTAGATCACCACGCCTTTCGGACAGTCGTCATAATGTAAACAATGGTAGTGATTGGTAAACATAGCAAACTACACAGGTTTGTCGGCCAGCATTTACCATGATCGAGACAATCGTTGGTAACAAGTCACCCATTTGGCGTTATAAAACAATAACAGTGATCAGAGAGAGGTTCGTTTCATTCAAGTTATGGGAGCGATCTATTTTCATGTTTTCGTCCAACCGAGTCATCAATCACGTGATTTGTTGCTGTCCAACGATTGGACATTTCTGAACAAATGTAAACACGCTGCTTTGTTTATGAAAGTTATAGTTAAGCTGAACAAAATGACCAATCGTGATGTTAGATATTTCAAAAACTGTGAACACTTTTCATTATGTGGGTCACTTTGAGCACATATTCCAATGTGACCAATGACCTCGAGCACACGGAAAGTTAATATAGATAGAATGCGCTTGGCCAAGGAGTTCACAACATTGCCATCCGGAAGTATAACGGACCAACACACAAACTCTGTGTAACCATGAACTTTTATAGTCTGGTTAATACAGTTTAGTGAGAACAACTCACAAACGCGGATGGCAAAAACAATAACAAAGGCCTGAGTGACGTCATCTGCATACTATCTATAGATCATGCCCATTTCCATGTTTGATTGGTCAAAAAAAACTACTGGTTAATACGATTCAGTAGTCTGATGTCACGCGCCCGGCAACGGCGGCCATCTTGGTTCTAAACAAAGAAAATCATTACTTTTTATTCTTCATGCTGGCTAGAACTTTTCATTCCCTTTTCGTATGTCTTGTGATCAGAATGTGTAAAAGTCGATACATGATCAAATTTATGGGTTTTTTTCCCTCTGGAAACGCTTTTATGCTCGCCGGAGAAATATTTCATACGGCGTCCGCCATTGTTCCGACAGTTTAGAGCCAGTGTTACTAAGTTACCATGCGTCATTAGGAAGGAAGTGACGTTACGACTACTGAATCCTATTATACGGGTAGTTATACACCAAAAAAAAAAAAACGATACGTTTTATATCCCTTTTTAAAAGTAAGTATTTTATCGGGGAGTGTGTATGT
The DNA here is from genome assembly GCF_034508935.2 of Berghia stephanieae. Lineage (NCBI taxonomy): Eukaryota > Metazoa > Mollusca > Gastropoda > Nudibranchia > Aeolidiidae > Berghia > Berghia stephanieae. Next base: position 139,807,552 of record NC_088360.1, on the reverse strand, counting down.
CTGGGGGAAGGGGGGGGGGGGGAGAGGGGGTGTCTGTAAATCACCACATATAAATCCCCCCAAAAAGTAAGCGTATGCGTGCTTTGATACCTAGATGTATTATTTCTCGACATTCAATCATGAGAGTTCAAAACTAATCAATGAATAATCCGCTTGCGCTAAAAATTCTGCTTTGATCTTTTTTTTCTTTTTGTTAAACTTTTTTTTAATAAAAAAAAAAACTATAGACCCTAGCACTGATAATGAAATTGGATTTCAGTGCATTAGGCCTTGCTTTGCATTTCTTCTTAACCAATTGTTTAACGATTTAGATCTACTCGTAGATCCGGGTTCTGTGAAACAATAATCCAATAATGAAAAGAATACACGTATTTTTGGTTTGTTTTGTTTTGTTTTGTTTTTGTTATTTGTTTGTTTTGTTGTTTTTTTTTGTTTTTGTGTTTATTTTTGGTTGTTGTTTTGTTTTTTGTTTTTTTGTTATTATGTTTTGTTTTGTTTTTGTGTTGTTTTTGTTTTGGTTTTTTTTTTTTTTTTTGGTTTTTTGTTTTTTGTTTTGTTTTGTTTGTTTTTTGTTCTTGTTATTCATTTTTTATTCTTTTTTTTTATGAGTCTTGGACAAGACTCTTTATTCACTTTCTCTCACCGTACTCAGGTGTAAAATGAGTACCTGGCCGTTAACAGCGTTGTCTCTGTCCGAAAAAAAATGTAATATCGCCTAACAGGCGTCATGTACCGTCTTACATGTTAAATGTTGCTGTTGGTCAGGGATCCCTTGTAAAGCGCATTGAGCACGTTTAGTGGATATTGCGCTATATAAAAGCTCTTTTAAAAAAAAAAAGTTCAAGTGTGCATGGACGTGTGTTGTTTATAGATAGTTCGAATATGACGTCACTCAGGTCTTTATTATTGTTTTTTGCCATCCGCGTTTATGAGTACTGCTAACTGAACTGTATTAACCCGACTATAAACTTTCATGGATACACACAGTTTTGTGTGTTGGTCCGTTATACTTCCAGATGGCAATGTTGTGAGTTTCTTAACCAGGCGCATACTATCTATAGCAATACAAGCTAACACTTACTAGCACCAACGATGGTAGAAGATATTTGCAAGCACATTTTGGCACACAATATAGGGTTTATTATGATGATGTAACGTTACGGCTCGTACATTTGGAAGGATTCCTTCTTCTAGCTTGTTTTGTAGGTGTGTGCTTCCTTATGTTGGGGCATACACATACACCTGAACACACCAAAGTGAACACACAATGTGTTTTGTTTGGGAGTGTATTTATATATATATATATATATATATATATATATATATGTGTGTGTGTGTGTGTGTGTGTGTGTGTGTGTTTATAATTGTTAGTTGTCATAAGTCACATGCGCATAAACTATAAACACTGTGCTCTCTCTCTCTCTCTCTCTCTCTCTCTCTCTCTCTCTCTCTCTCTCTCCCTCCCTCTCTCTCTCTCTCTCTCTCTCCCCACCCCACTCTCTCTTCTTCTACTATCTCTCTCATCTCTCTTCTCATTTACTACACACACACTATACACATATATATATACATATATATATAATTATATATATATATATAATGTGAGTGACCTTAGTTATTTTTGTATGGTCTAGCCAACATTATCGATGCATAAATACTTGAATACAAAAATGATAACGAAAGCACTTCCACGACTGCTATACGTGTGTGCGCAGTGTTTTGTATCGTAATAATAGACGTCCTTGACCTTGCTAAGAGTTTCGGTGACCAAGTTACCGTTAACCGATATACAATAATAATAATATTATGGATTTTTGTGTAGGTCATACGATGTAAGGTCAAAACTGAAGGTTTTCCTCTTCATCCAAGTTTATGATTTACGGTTAAGTAAAATACTCACATGTAATGTATGCCAGATGAATCGTACTAAAACAGAGAACTAATGATATTTGTAACCGTTTAACGTTATCACCCAACTGGCGGTATAAAAACAATAACAAAAGAGCCGAGTGACGTCAATTCCATTCATACCACAGTAGATAAATGTTATCGAAACGAACCAAAGCTGTTAAGACCGTCCTGAGCGAGCGATTTTTTCATTCTAAATGGGCTCTATTTTTATCTCCGGAAAAGGCAATATAATAGGGAATATCAACTTTCCGTTACATAGCGCACAAGTCGCTTGTTGGACGCGTTCTCAGAAGAAGAAAAAACTTGAGATTTTATATAGCATAATATCTACTAAAGGTACCCAAAACGCTATACAAGGGGTCACTTAATATGTAGGACGACTACCTATGAGTGTATCAGGGTTATTAAGTCTTATAAACTCAAGTTTTTTTTGATTTTTTGTTTTTGTTTTTGTTTTTAATTATTTGCTCTTTTTTTCTTTTTTTTTTTTTTCGAAGGTCAAAATCCCTATACGTGTTTATTGTCGTATTTAAAAGACGGAGGTAAATCTAAATTGGCAAAGTGACGACAAACATTGGGTGTCTCCCATTCATGAGGTTAAATAATAATAATAATAATAATAATAATAATAATAATAATAATAATAATAATAATAATAATAATAATAATTATAATAATATGTAGAACGACACGACATGATGCCTGTTGGGCGATAGTACCATTTTTCCCGATAGAGACAACGCTGTTAACGGCCAAGTAATCATTATTCATCTGAGTACGTACGAGAATATTATGAGTAAAGAGCATTTTCCAAGGACTCAACTATGCATCTCTCAGAGTGGGATTCGAACCGACCTGAAGGCGAGTGTCATACGACTAGACCATATAGACGCACAGTTGCAGTTGCAGTTTCAGGCATGTAAAAATAAAGAACATTAGCTTTGATACTACGCCTATAATTTGTCTCAGAAAAATATAATTAAAAAATAGGCATAGGGGAAAATTAACCCAGGGTATAGATAGTTCGAAGATGACGTCACTCGGGTCTTTGTTATTATTTTTTGCCATCCGTGTTTATGAGTAATTCTCACTAAACTGTATTAACCAGACTATAAACGATCATGGTTACACACAGTTTTGTGTGTTGGCCAGTTATACTTCCGGATGGCAATGTTGTGAACTTCTTAGCCAAGTGCATTCTATCTATACTACGGATATAGTCGGTGTTAGGGTTGAGTGAGTTAAAAGGTGATGTTATTCAATAGGTATCCCCATGATGGAATCTGTGACTATGATAATAATATTACTATAAGCCGCTCAATTTTTTTGCTTTGTTTTGATTTGTTTTATCTCCTGTTTTTCATTCTTTTTTTTTTCTTCTTATTTTAGCTTACGTCCGGATTCGATTATTATTATTATTATTATTTTATTATTTTTATTATTATTATTATTATTTATTATTATTATCATATCATCATCATCATTATTATTATTATTATTATTATTATTATTATTATTATTATTATTATTATTATTATTATTATTATCATCATCATCATCATCATATTATTATTATTATTATTATTATTATTATTATTATTATTATTATTATTATTATATATCATCATCATCATCATCATCATATTATTATTATTTATTATTATTTATTATTATTATTATTATATTATTATTATTATTATTATATCATTATTATTATTATTATTATTATTATTATTATTATTCATTATTATTATTATTACTACTGTGATTATTATTATTACTATTATTATTATTATTATTATTATTATTATTATTATTATTATTATTGTTATTATTATTATTATTATTATTATTATTATTATTATTATTATTATTATTATTATTATAACCTTTGAAAGACCGGCTATGTGGTCTAGTGGTATGACACCCGCTTTTGGATCGGAAGGTCCTGAGTTCGAGCCTCGCTCACTTGGCGCATAGTTGAGTCCTTGGAAAAGGCTCTTTACTCACATAATGAGGTGTAAAATGAGTACCTTGCCGTTAACAGCGTGTCTCTGTCCGAAAATGATTGTAATATCGCCTATCAGGCGTAATGTCCCGTCCTACATGTTAAGTGTTTCTGTTTTTTTTTCAGGGACCCCTTGTAAAGCGCTTTGAGCACGTTTAGTGGATATATAAAAGCACAAAACAGAGGACATTTTTTGTTGGTTTTTTTTTTGTTTTTTTTTTTGTTTTGTTTTTTGTTTCTTGTTGTTTTTTGGGGTGGGGGGTTGTTTTTTTTTTTTGTTGTTTTTTTTTTTGTTTTTTTTTTTTGTTGTTTTTTGCGTCTGTTTGTTTTCACAGACAAAGCCATTTTTATTTTTATTTTGGGGAATTTTCATCTTATTTTATTAGTTTTTGACAACCACAAGTACAAAAATATTACACAATACGACCTGTTGTGATCAATAAACTCGCCTGGTTGTTTACAAATGTAATCACTGAAGCGACTCATGACGTCAGTCACTCTCGCTGGATCTCCGATTTGGACCGGGTGCGCTCGAAAATTCATTGACCATTCTGAGCCGTAAAACATCATGTGTGTGTGTGTGTGAGTGTGTGTGTGTTTGTGTATGTGTGTGTGTGTTTGTGAATGTGTGTGTGTGTTTTGTTGTGTTTTTGTTTTTTTTTTTGTTTTTTGTTTTTTTGGAGAAAGAGAGAGTAATTGTATGTGTGTGTAAGTGTGTGTGTGTAAGTGTGTGTCTGTAAGTGTGTGTCTATATGGGTGTGTCTGTAAGTGTGTGGCTGTGAGAGACAGAAAGAGTATTTGTGTGTGTAAGTGTACGTATATGCGTGTGCATGTTTGTGTGTGTGTGTGTGTGTGTGAGAGAGAGAGAGAGAGAGAGAGAGAGAGAGAGAGAGCGAGCGGTTGTGTGTGTGTGGGTGTGTCGGTGGATGTGTGCATGTGTGTGCGTCTGGGCGTGTCTGTCAGTGTATGTGTGTGTGTGTGTGTGTGTGTGTGTGATTGTTTTCAATGACCATCAATGTCCTGGAGAATTTCCATGACGCACGAAGGTCTATTTATAGCTACATACATACAACAATACTACACTCATAACCCTTTCCAAACAAGTTATTTCATTTCTTCCACCCGTGACTTTCGTTTCCCATTCATTGTATTATTCAATTAGTCCAAAATCACCATTGACTTGTAAACAAGGACGAAGTCTCCAGTCTATAAATATATAAAATGGGCTCTTTATTATGGGCAAAAGAAATCATTCGTTCATAGACTATGGCCAAATGGATTGATGAAAAAGGTAAAATATTTGATACTTGAAATTCTAAATTTGACATGTCATGATATTGATCATTAACATCTCCAGTAGATGATAATGATATTGATAAAACGATTTTGACGTCAGCACTCAGCAGCTCTTTGTTATTGTTTTTAGACAGCCGTTTTGGTGATTAGTTCTCACTAATTATATAAATCAAACTTTAATCGTTCAAGGTTACACATAGCATTGTTTTGCATATATATAGATAGTATGCGCTTGGCTCAGAAGCTCATAACATTGCCATGCGGAAGTAAAACGGACCAACACACAAAACTGTGTGTACCCATGAACGTGTATAGTCGGATTAATACAGTTCAGTGAGCATTACTCATAAACGCGGATGGCAAAAAACTATCTGTATCGAACTATCTATATGGGTCCGTTAAATCCGACTGGCGGATGTTGTGAGTATTTTACCTAAACGAATAGCATCAATACCGAAATGTACCAGTTCGATCACCCGCCGCTGCGCTGAGTGGGCTTGAGCAAGTCACCTCGCCCTAGCTTAATTTGTGGCGCTGCACTGCGGCTGACGCCTGGGTTATTCCCTCGGAATAGACCCTAGAGCTAAATTCACCTATCGGATGAAGAATGGGAATTTTATTTAATTATTTTATTTGGAACTGTAAGTTTTATATGATGTGGAGAATATAATTCCCTTATTTTAGCCGTGTAATGGGTGATTTTGTAAAAACTAACCTGATTTTTTTAAAAATTGTTACAACAACGTCATTAAATCAAGATCACGTGAGGCTAAGTGGTCCAGTGGTATGATACGCGCCTTCGTACGAGAAAGTTCGGTGTTCAAGTCCCGTTCTGAACGGCTCATAGCAGTTGAGTCCTTGGAAAAGGCCCTTTATTCACATTCTCTCACCGTACTCATGTGTATAATGAGTACCTGACCGTTAACAGCGTTGTCTCTGTCGTGGGAAAAATGTAATATCACATAACAGGCGTCATAGTCTCGTTCTACATGTTATGCTAGTAATATATTCGGTATAATTAGGGGCAATGGTAGACGGAATAGTAGTAGTATTAATAATAATAATAATAATAATAATAATAATAATAATAATAATAATAATAATATAATAATAATAATAATAATAATAATAATAATAATAATAATAATAATAATAATATGATAATAATAATAATAATAATAATAATAATAATAATAATAATAATAATAATAATAATAAATAAATAATAATAATAATGATGATGATGATGATGATGATGATGATGATGATTAATAATAATAATAATAATAATAATAGTAGTAGTAGTAGTAGTAGTAGTAGTAGTAGTAGTAGTAGTAGTAGTAGTAGTAGTAGTAGTAGTAGTAGTAGTAGTAGTAGTAGTAGAAAGTAGTAGAGAGTAGTAGTAGTAGTAGTAGTAGTAGTAGTAGTAGTAGTAGTAGTAGTAGTTAGTAGTATATATTACTAGTAGTAGTAGTAGTAGTAGTAGTAGTAGTAGTAGTAGTAGTAGTAGTAGTGGTAGTAGTAGTAGTAGTAGTAGTAGTAGTAGTAGTAGTAGTAGTAGTAGTAGTAGTAGTAGTAGTAGTAGTAGGTAGTAGTAGTAGTAGTAGTAGTAGTAGTAGTAGTAGTAGTAGTAGTCGTAGTAGTCGTAGTAGTAGTAGTAGTAGTAGTAGTAGTAGTCGTAGTAGTCGTAGTAGTCGTAGTAGTAGTAGTAGTTGTTGTTGTTGTTGTAGTAGTATCATTAGTTGTAGTAGTAGTAGTAGTAGTAGTAGTAGTAGTAGTAGTAGTAGTAGTAGTAGTAGTAGTAGTAGTAGTGATGGTGGTGATGGTAGTGGCTGTAGTGGTAGTAGTAGTGGTGGTGGTGGTGATGGTAGTGGTCGCAGTGGTAGTAGTAGTGGTGGTGGTGGTGGTAGTGGCGGTAGTGGTAGTAGTAGTGGTGGTGGTGGTGGCGGTAATGGTAGTAGTAGTAGTGGTGGCGGTAGTGGTAGTAGTAGTAGTAGTGGTGGTGGTAATCGTTGTTGTAATCCGTTTGTTCTGAGTGATTCATATTTCCGATAAAGGAAAAAATTTCCGTAATTCTTTATGAATGAGCCTTTGCCAAACAGGCGTTACTCCTAATCCATTCGTGGATTATTGCGATTAACTCGATTATCCTATCGTGTTGTAGTAATAATCGGTAGTAGCTACGTTGATCAACGAGGTGACACATTTGTTGTTTATAGCTGATCAAAGAGTGAACTTTGTTTGTTTTTTCTGAAAACTGTAAAAAGGTATTTTCGTACTTCATGTACTTACCAAGTTCGTGATTCAGGAAGAGATTAAAGCATGATTTAATTTCATTTGATTTCATAATGATGAATATGTCAATTTATTTAAGGTCAGGATAAACCACCATATAGAATAAATAGTTGTTCTTTTTTTTTAATTAATTTAAAAATTGAGCTTTTATATAGCGCAATTTCCACTAAACGTGCTCAAAGCGCTTTACAGGGGGATCCCTGGTCAACAGTAACATTTAACATGAAGGACGGGACATAAACTTTGTTTTAAAATGCAAATAATGATGAAGTATGGTGAGTTGTACGGATAAATAGCCCTTTAGCCCAAATTAATGAGGATTTCAAGATCTCAAAAAGAAACTGTATCCTGAGGAAACTGGCAAGTACTAATTGGGGAGCCTCACAACAAGTACTTAGAGCATCTGCTTTGGCACTTTGCTATAGCGTGGGAGAATACTGCGCTCGAGTCTGGATGAGGAGCCCACATGCCAAACTGATTGATGTCAAGCTAAGAGAATCAATGAGGATCATAACAGGATGCCTCAAGTCAACCCCAACCCAATGGCTCCCAGCACTAAGTGGCATAGCACCGCCTGATATCAGATGACAAGAATTAAACCAAAGAATGCATGCCAAAATTGAGGAGGTCACTGACAGGGTCCCATTGAAGGAGGTCCTAGAAGAAGCCCCAACAACGTCAAGACTGAAATCAAGAAAACCTTTTAAAACTTCAAGATAACATTTCAACGTGAAAGAGGAATGGATGTCGATGTGGAACCAAGACAGACCCAGGGGAGGCGACATCATATCCGACCCAACAGAAAGAACACCTGGCTTTCTCTGCAATAGCCGAAAATGCTGGCTCACCTCCAACGCATTTTGACAGGACATGGCAGAACCGCAGCTAACATGCATAGATGGAATCTGAGAGAATCAGATGCATGCCGTCATTGCCAAGGAGGCCCTGAGACAATGGACCACATCGTCATCAGTGACAAGCCTATCAGGAGGCTATGAGACAGCCTATAAGGCAGGAAAAGAATTTGAAGAATGGATTAAAAGATTCAAAATAGAGGTGTAGCCATTCGATACTACTAATGAGGATTTTGGCATTGGGGGCCCAAAATGGGCCTCAACTTGAGATTTATTGGAATAAAAATTTCTCAAAGATTTTTAAAAATAAGTCAATGGAATTTTGTGCATATAAATAAATCATACAATTATGATAATGTTCTAAAATAATTAATATGAAGTAATCACTTTTGTTTTTCCAAAAGTCTTTTTGAATGGAAACAATAAGAAATAAAGTATCTTTTAAAAATCATTAATCCTAGATTAATAAATTGACAATGTTTTTATTTCATTACAAAGATGTAGAAAGAGACCAATGATAAACATGCCAATTTTCATAGAGATATAACATAACATAACATAACATATGGTATACATAGAACGAAGATGACGTCACTCCCGTCTTTGTTATTGTTTTTGCCATCCGCGTTTATGAGTAATTCTCACTAAACTGTATTAGCCAGACTATAAACGTTTAAGGTTACACATAGTTTTGTGTATTAATTCGTTATACTTCCGGATGGCAGTGTTATCAGCTTCTTAGCCAATCGCATACTATCTATAGGGCGAAATGGGATAAAATCCCTTGAATGCCCTTAATATAAATTGATTGAAATATTACAATAGGGAATGAGATTAGCCGGAATAGTAGCGTCCCTTGATTAGACGTCACCCATAGTCTGTGACGTCACCGACGGAAAAGTTATTAGAGAGAGAACGTCATGTTGGTTGTGCGCATGCGTCTCTCGTCCTCGCGTCCTTTTGGGATAAATTATTATTATTATTATTATTATTATTATTATTATTATTATTATTATTATTATTATTATTATTATTAGTAGTAGTAGTAGTAGTAGTAGTAGTAGTAGTAGTAGTAGTAGTAGTAGCAGTAGTAGGAGGAGGAGGAGGAGGAGGGGAGGAGGAGGAGGAGTTAGTAGTAGTAGTAGTAGTTAGTAGTCGTAGTAGTAGTAGTAGTAGTAGTAGTAGTAGTAGTAGTAGTAATAATAATAATAATAGTAGTAGTAGTAGTCGTAGTAGTAGTAGTAGTTGTAGTAGTAGTAGTAGTAGTAGTATTTTTTAATTCAGAAAAGTGAGTGGAGCAGGCACTTATGTTGGTAACAACAAGATATGAAGTGAGTAGAAAAGTGCCAGAAGACAATAGAGAATAAAAATTTTTTCGCGGCGGTGGTGGGGTTTGAACCTGCGACCTTATTGGTACGACAACTCCGCCTGGCAGATGAGAGCGTGGCTCTACCGTCTGAGCTATCCACGAACACAAAAATATTCGTATCAAACCCAAGTCATATTTCTAAAGCCTTCTCTCACCCACTACTGGAGATCGCCGGCTCGTTCGCGCGCCACCATCGCGAAGTTTTTGACCAGCAGTTAAGCTTAATAGTCAATATTCTCAACACAAACACATAACATAGAAACGATTGAGACATTGCGTATGCTCCGGTATATGGGGTGAATTTTTTAATTCAGAAAAGTGAGTGGAGCAGGCACTTATGTTGGTAACAACAAGATATGAAGTGAGTAGAAAAGTGCCAGAAGACAATAGAGAATAAAAAATTTTTCGCGGCGGTGGTGGGGTTTGAACCTGCGACCTTATTGGTACGACAACTCCGCCTGGCAGATGAGAGCGTGGCTCTACCGTCTGAGCTATCCACGAACACAAAAATATTCGTATCAAACCCAAGTCATATTTCTAAAGCCTTCTCTCACCCACTACTGGAGATCGCCGGCTCGTTCGCGCGCCACCATCGCGAAGTTTTTGACCAGCAGTTAAGCTTAATAGTCAATATTCTCAACACAAACACATAACATAGAAACGATTGAGACATTGAGTATGCTCCGGTATATGGGGTGAATTTTTTAATTCAGAAAAGTGAGTGGAGCAGGCACTTATGTTGGTAACAACAAGATATGAAGTGAGTAGAAAAGTGCCAGAAGACAATAGAGAATAAAAAATTTTTCGCGGCGGTGGTGGGGTTTGAACCTGCGACCTTATTGGTACGACAACTCCGCCTGGCAGATGAGAGCGTGGCTCTACCGTCTGAGCTATCCACGAACACAAAAATATTCGTATCAAACCCAAGTCATTTCTAAAGCCTTCTCTCACCCACTACTGGAGATCGCCGGCTCGTTCGCGCGCCACCCTCGCGAAGTTTTTGACCAGCAGTTAAGCTTAATAGTCAATATTCTCAACACAAACACATAACATAGAAACGATTGAGACATTGAGTATGCTCCGGTATATGGGGTGAATTTTTTAATTCAGAAAAGTGAGTGGAGCAGGCACTTATGTTGGTAACAACAAGATATGAAGTGAGTAGAAAAGTGCCAGAAGACAATAGAGAATAAAAATTTTTTCGCGGCGGTGGTGGGGTTTGAACCTGCGACCTTATTGGTACGACAACTCCGCCTGGCAGATGAGAGCGTGGCTCTACCGTCTGAGCTATCCACGAACACAAAATATTTCGTATCAAACCCAAGTCATATTCTAAAGCCTTCTCTCACCCACTACTGGAGATCGCCGGCTCGTTCGCGCGCCACCATCGCGAAGTTTTTTGACCAGCATTAAGCTTAATAGTCAAATATTCTCATCACAAACACATAACGAAACGATTGAGACATTGAGTATGCTCCGGTATATGGGGTGAATTTTTTAATTCAGAAAAGTGAGTGGAGCAGGCCTTATGTTGGTAACACAAGATATGAAGTGAGTAGAAAAGTGCCAGAAGACAATAGAGAATAAAAAATTTTTCGCGGCGGTGGTGGGGTTTGAACCTGCGACCTTATTGGTACGACAACTCCGCTGGCAATGAAGCGTGGCTCTACCGTCTGAGCTATCCACGAACACAAAAATATTCGTATCAAACCCAAGTCATATTTCTAAAGCCTTCTCTACCCATACTGGAGATCGCCGGCTCGTTCGCGCGCACCATCGCGAAGTTTTTGACCAGCAGTTAGCTTAATAGTCATATTCTCAACACAAATCCATAACATAGAAACGATTGAGACATTGAGTATGCTCCGGTATATGGGGTGAATTTTTAATTCAGAAAAGTGAGTGGAGCAGGCACTTATGTTGGTAACAACAAGATATGAAGTGAGTAGAAAAGTGCCAGAAGACAATAGAGAATAAAAAATTTTCGCGGCGGTGGTGGGGTTTGAACCTGCGACCTTATTGGTACGACAACTCCGCCTGGCAGATGAGAGCGTGGCTCTACCGTCTGAGCTATCCACGAACACAAAATATTCGTATCAAACCCAAGTCATATTTCTAAAGCCTTTCTCTCACCCCTACTGGAGATCGCGGCTCGTTCGCGCCCCATCGGCTAGTTTTTGACCAGCGTTATAGCTTAATAGAATATTCTCAACAAAACATTAACGTACATAGAAACTTGGACATTGGTATGCTCCGATAAGGGTGATTTTCAATTAGAAAGTGAGGAGAGGCACTTTATGGTAACACAAGATTGAATGGTAGAAAAGTGCAGAAGACAATAAAATAAAATTTTTCGCGGCGGTGGTGGTTTAACGGTTATGGTACGCAACTCCGCCTGGCGATGAGATGCGTGGCCATACCGTCTGAGGTATCACGAACACAAAAATATTCGTATCAAACCCAGTCATATTCTAAGCCTTCTCTCACCACTACTGGACCAGCTAGTTCCTCGCCCACTGCGAAGTTTTGACCATATTATCTTAATATCAATATCTCCAACCGACAACCAATCATACGAAACGTTTGAGACTTATGAGTATGTCGTATATGAATTTATTAATTCAAAAATTGACGATGGAGCGCGCATATGCGCGATACTACAGAATGAGTGAGTAGAATTGCAAATGACATGTTGAATAAAAATTTTTGGGTGTGGGTTAACTGCTATTGGTACGACACTCCGCCTGCAGTGAGAGCGTTGGTCTACCATCTAGTGCTATCCACAACCCACAATCGTCGAAAAACCTAGTCTATTTTTCTAAGTCTTCATCTCCCCACTTTGTAAATCCCCTCCGGAGCATACTCAATGTCTCATCGTTTCTATGTTATGTGTTTGTGTTGAGAATATTGACTATTAAGCTTAACTGCTGGTCAAAAACTTCGCGATGGTGGCGCGCGAACGAGCCGGCGATCTCCATAGTGGGTGAGAGAAGGCTTTAGAAATATGACTTGGGTTTGATACGAATATTTTTGTGTTCGTGGATAGCTCAGACGGTAGAGCCACGCTCTCATCTGCAGGCGGAGTTGTCGTACCAATAAGGTCGCAGGTCAAACCCCACCACCGCCGCGAAAAATTTTTATTCTCTATTGTCTTCTGGCACTTTTCTACTCACTTCATATCTTGTTGTTACCAACATAAGTGCCTGCTCCACTCACTTTCTGATTAAAAATTCACCATACCGGAGCATACTCAATGTCTCAATCGTTTCTATGTTATGTGTTTGTGTTGAGAATATTGACTATTAAGCTTAACTGCTGGTCAAAAACTTCGCGATGGTGGCGCGCGAACGAGCCGGCGATCTCCAGTAGTGGGTGAGAGAAGGCTTTAGAAATATGACTTGGGTTTGATACGAATATTTTTGTGTTCGTGGATAGCTCAGACGGTAGAGCCACGCTCTCATCTGCCAGGCGGAGTTGTCGTACCAATAAGGTCGCAGGTTCAAACCCCACCACCGCCGCGAAAAAATTTTTATTCTCTATTGTCTTCTGGCACTTTTCTACTCACTTCATATCTTGTTGTTACCAACATAAGTGCCTGCTCCACTCACTTTTCTGAATTAAAAAATTCACACCCATATACCGGAGCATACTCAATGTCTCAATCGTTTCTATGTTATGTGTTTGTGTTGAGAATATTGACTATTAAGCTTAACTGCTGGTCAAAAACTTCGCGATGGTGGCGCGCGAACGAGCCGGCGATCTCCAGTAGTGGGTGAGAGAAGGCTTTAGAAATATGACTTGGGTTTGATACGAATATTTTTGTGTTCGTGGATAGCTCAGACGGTAGAGCCACGCTCTCATCTGCCAGGCGGAGTTGTCGTACCAATAAGGTCGCAGGTTCAAACCCCACCACCGCCGCGAAAAAATTTTTATTCTCTATTGTCTTCTGGCACTTTTCTACTCACTTCATATCTTGTTGTTACCAACATAAGTGCCTGCTCCACTCACTTTTCTGAATTAAAAAATTCACCCCATATACCGGAGCATACTCAATGTCTCAATCGTTTCTATGTTATGTGTTTGTGTTGAGAATATTGACTATTAAGCTTAACTGCTGGTCAAAAACTTCGCGATGGTGGCGCGCGAACGAGCCGGCGATCTCCAGTAGTGGGTGAGAGAAGGCTTTAGAAATATGACTTGGGTTTGATACGAATATTTTTGTGTTCGTGGATAGCTCAGACGGTAGAGCCACGCTCTCATCTGCCAGGCGGAGTTGTCGTACCAATAAGGTCGCAGGTTCAAACCCACCACCGCCGCGAAAAATTTTTTATTCTCTATTGTCTTCTGGCACTTTTCTACTCACTTCATATCTTGTTGTTACCAACATAAGTGCCTGCTCCACTCACTTTTCTGAATTAAAAAATTCACCCCATATACCGGAGCATACTCAATGTCTCAATCGTTTCTATGTTATGTGTTTGTGTTGAGAATATTGACTATTAAGCTTAACTGCTGGTCAAAAACTTCGCGATGGTGGCGCGCGAACGAGCCGGCGATCTCCAGTAGTGGGTGAGAGAAGGCTTTAGAAATATGACTTGGGTTTGATACGAATATTTTTGTGTTCGTGGATAGCTCAGACGGTAGAGCCACGCTCTCATCTGCCAGGCGGAGTTGTCGTACCAATAAGGTCGCAGGTTCAAACCCCACCACCGCCGCGAAAAAATTTTTATTCTCTATTGTCTTCTGGCACTTTTCTACTCACTTCATATCTTGTTGTTACCAACATAAGTGCCTGCTCCACTCACTTTTCTGAATTAAAAAATTCACCCCATATACCGGAGCATACTCAATGTCTCAATCGTTTCTATGTTATGTGTTTGTGTTGAGAATATTGACTATTAAGCTTAACTGCTGGTCAAAAACTTCGCGATGGTGGCGCGCGAACGAGCCGGCGATCTCCAGTAGTGGGTGAGAGAAGGCTTTAGAAATATGACTTGGGTTTGATACGAATATTTTTGTTTCGTGGATAGCTCAGACGGTAGAGCCACGCTCTCATCTGCCAGGCGGAGTTGTCGTACCAATAAGGTCGCAGGTTCAAACCCCACCACCGCCGCGAAAAAATTTTTATTCTCTATTGTCTTCTGGCACTTTTCTACTCACTTCATATCTTGTTGTTACCAACATAAGTGCCTGCTCCACTCACTTTTCTGAATTAAAAAATTCACCCCATATACCGGAGCATACTCAATGTCTCAATCGTTTCTATGTTATGTGTTTGTGTTGAGAATATTGACTATTAAGCTTAACTGCTGGTCAAAAACTTCGCGATGGTGGCGCGCGAACGAGCCGGCGATCTCCAGTAGTGGGTGAGAGAAGGCTTTAGAAATATGACTTGGGTTTGATACGAATATTTTTGTGTTCGTGGATAGCTCAGACGGTAGAGCCACGCTCTCATCTGCCAGGCGGAGTTGTCGTACCAATAAGGTCGCAGGTTCAAACCCCACCACCGCCGCGAAAAAATTTTTATTCTCTATTGTCTTCTGGCACTTTTCTACTCACTTCATATCTTGTTAGTAGTAGTAGTGGTAGTGGTAGTAGTAGTAGTAGTAGTAGTAGTAGTAGTAGTAGTAGTAGTAGTAGTAGTAGTAGTAGTAGTAGTAGTAGTAATAATGTTGTTATCATTATCATTATCGTCATCCTCATCATCATCATCATTTATATATTTATTTCCTAATTCATTTTCGTTCACTCAGATTTACGAGAACTTCTTCAAAGTTCAAACTACACAAGATGGATAGCAGATGTGTCTCCTCAGACGATTGCGCCAAATTCATACAGAAGTATGGCGGAGACTGTCAAAGACTATTGGTGTTTGGGTATGGCTCGTTGGTGTGGAAAGTAGACTTTGAATACAACTCTTACATGATTGGATATGTGAAAAACTACGAGAGGCGATTTAATCAGGGCAATGAGAATGTTCGGGGAACAAAAGAAAAGGTAAGTCAAATTATAAATATCTAATATGTGACCCTTCGCCTTAAAACGGTATTAAGTCGGGTTGGTTAAGATGTTGAAAATTGAATTTATAGCCAGAAATATCAGACTTGTGTTGAGTTTATACGATTTATTGAGGAGAATGGATGCCATACTTTAGGGTGCTAATGCCATCAGTTTATATTTTTGACCAGTTTAACATTAAATCCGACTTTTAAGCATATGGTTCGTTCCGACATAATACCGTTTTGAGACGATGGGTCACATATATATCGCGGAGCTGCCAACTTGAAATTTCAAAAATACGTCGTTTCCAAGGGACAAAAAATAAAAATCCACTTTCATTAGCATTAGAAATAGATAATCTGCCCTCAGCATGATCCCAAAATGGTGGTAAGTTCTGAATATGGGTTTTCAGGAACCAAACTTTGTGCGGCTATGTGGTCTACATGTTAAATGTTGCTGTTGACCAGGGACCCCTTGTAAAGCGCTTTGAGCACATTTAGTGGATATTGCGCTATATAAAGCTCAATATAAAGCTCAATTTAAAACTTTCCATTTCAATAAGATTTATTGAGTCAAAGAGGAGAATGCAGTTCTATAGCTGGGGTCCCAAATTCGTATTTCTACGAAGTTATCCGTAGTATTAGACAGGTCTGATATCGTCCTCAAAAATGTTTATCTTACGCCAGTAAGTAGGCCTTATCATCTTCCATCGTGGCTTGTACTTTTGAGCACGTTGCCGGTCTGCTGTCTCCGTGTATCACGATCCTCTGCGGTGCGCATGAAATCTGCGTTGCTTTTAAATTCACATATGGCCGTTCTTATGTTTTTTAGATATGTCATTCTTTGTCTTCCGCGAGAGACAGCTGCTACAACAAAGAAACAAGATAAAGAAGTTAAGGTGG
>NC_088360.1:139778417-139785917 GCF_034508935.2 Berghia stephanieae | reverse complement strand
CCGGAGGATGACGACACCCATCTGTTCGATCTTGATGACAGAATCAGGGCGAAACTCTCTCTTCGCGTGACAGAAGAGGAAGAGAGTGAAAAGACGGGAATGAACACAGATACAGAAGGAGAAGAGGAAAATGCCACAATGCGTGTCATAAGCTGAAGAGATTACTGCCTTACTCTGAAAAAAAAGGTTTTTTGTAATTTTGGCCAGAACTTCTTCCTTCAAATATCGATCGATTAAAACGAACTCATCTTTGCAATAAGTTTTAAACCTAGGACTTCTCGAAGTATTTTCTATTTCAAAAACAATTTATTACGTTGTCAAAACAAATTTTATAATGACTTTTAACATGGTTTTATTCATTTCAATCTTGCACTCAAAAAGACTTTTATTGACATCTTAAATTAAATTTTAGCTTTTATATAGAAACATATCCGCTAATCGTGCCCAAAGAGCTTTACAAGGGGTCCCTGGCCAACAACAACGCTTAACATGTAGGACAGGACATGACGCCTGTTATGCGATATTACATTTTTTTTTCTCGGACAGAGATAACGCTGTTAAAGACAACAGAGAATAAAAACTTCGCGGCGGCGATGGGGGCTCGAACCAGCGACCTTATTGGAAAGACAACTCCGCCTGGCTCAAGACAGACATAGAGTTTGAAGCGACTTTTTTGGGGAGTCACGATCTCCCAGGCCTGGAGGACTTGTCTTACCAGTAAGATCGCGGGTTCGAGCATCGTTATGTTATAGCCTGATACTGAAATCCAAAAGGACTTACAGTTTGACGTCATTATTTGGTTTTTGCACCGTCTAGTGAGTTGTCGTTAGTAGAGCTCATGGAAACAAGTCATTTCATTGGTTGAACTATTGAATACAACTCACTATTTGTTTTCTTTTGTGGCAAAAGACTGGCATTTTGTCGTCATTTTTTGGTCAATGTCAGGCCCTAACTTTACGAAGGCCACGGTTCGAACCCCCATCGCCGCCGCAAAGCTTTTATTCTCTGTCTTCTGGAACTTTCCTACTTTCCTACTCACTCTATTTCTTGTTATTCACATGTTTTATCTCAATCATTTATGATTGTCGATGAAACTATTCTCTCTATGCAAATCGATTCGGAAATAGAAATCAAATTATGGTGGATGCCTTCGACTGTAGAGCTACCCTCTCGCGGCCAGGAGGAGCTGTGGTAACGGTAGGGTCCTGAGTTCGAACCCCCATTGCCGTGAAGTTTTTTTTTATTCTCTATTGTCTTCTGGCACTTTCCTACTCACTTCATTTCTTGTTATAATCCAATGATTTTGTCATTTATAGACCAATTATTACTGATGAGTTGATAATGAGTATAATATGATGATGACAATAATATAAAGATGGTGCTGATAATACTAATGATGATGAAAACAATCTACCCGAGTTAGCGATGCGCGCGATGATACCCAATAATAATAATAATAATAATAATAATAATAATAATAATAATAATAATAATAATAATAATAATAATAATAATAATAATAATAATAATAATAATAATAATAATAATAATATATAATAATAATAATAATAATAATAATAATAATAATAATAATAATAATAATGATAATAATAATAATAATAATAATAATAATAATAATAATATATAATAATAATAATAATAATAATAATAATAATAATAATAATAATAATAATAATAATAAAAATAATAATAATAATAAATAATAATAATAATAAATAATAATAATAATAAATAATAATAATAATAATAATAATAATAATAATAATAATAATAATAATAATAATAATAATAATAATAATAATAATAATAATAATAATAATAATAATAATAATAATAATAATAATAATAATGATGATGAGATGATGATGATGATAGATGATGATGATAATAAATAATAATAATAATAATAATAATAATAATAATAATAATAATAATAATAATTAGAGAGGAGGATGATGATGAAGAAAAAGCCGATTGTCTACATATTAGGATTTGTTTTGTTTGTGTTTTGAATTTGAAAGAACTCCAATGAAGAGTCTCAGAGATATAGATAGTTCGAAGATGACATCACTCAGGTCTTTGTTATTGTCTTTTGCCATCCGCGTTTATGAGTAATTCTTACTGAACTGTATTAACCAGACTATAGATAGTATGCGTTTGGCTAAGAAGCTCAAAACATTGCCATCCGGAAGTATAACGGACCAACACACAAAACCGTGTGTATCCATGAACGTTTTAGTCGGGTTAATACAGTTTAGTGAGCATTATTCATAAACGCGGATGGCAAAAAACAATAACAAAGACCTGAGTGACGTCATCTTCGAACTATCTATAAAGGTTCATGGTTACACAAAGATAGTATGAGCTTGGCTAAGAAGCTCACAACATTGTCATCCGGAAGTATAACGGACCAACACACAAAACTCTGTGTAACCATGAACCTTTATATTAAAAATTGTCTGGATAATACAGTTTAGTGAGATTATTCATAAACGCGGATGGCAAAAAAAAACATTAACAAAGACCCAAGTGACGTCAACTTCATTCTATCTATAAACCGACAAAGAGCGGCACGTTTGCTTGTTTTTGTTTTTTTGTGACCACCTAATATAATTTATGGTTATATATATATAATATGTTTTATGGCTCATTCTTGCCTTCCCATATAGATAGTATGCGCTTGGCTAAGAAGCTCACAACATTACCATCCGGAAGTATAACGGACCAAACACAAAACTGTGTGTATCCATGAACGTTTATAGTCGGGTTAATACAGTTCAGTGAGCATTACTCATTAACGCGGATGGCAAAAAACAATAACAAAGACCTGAGTGACGTCATCTTCGAACTATCTATAGAATCACAATACATAGATTTGACATATCTAATTTGGTCGCTTTAATTATATGTAAAATATAGTTATATTTTTTAAAGAGCTTTTATAAAGCGCAATATCCACTAAATGTGCTCAAAGTGCTTTACAAGGGGTCCCTGGTCAACAGCAATATTTAACATGTAGGACGGGACATGACGCCTGTTAGGCGATATTACAATTTTCCGGACAAAGACAACGCTGTTAACGGCCAGGTACTCATTTTACACCTGAGTACGGTGAGAGAATGTGAGTAAAGAACCTTTTCCAAGGACTCAACTATGCGCCGAGCGCGAGGCTCAAACCCAGGACCTTCCGATCCGAAAGCGAGTGTCATACCACCAGACCACATAGCTGCACAATAATAGTAATTATAATAAGAGAGGAGGATGATGGTGAAGAAAAAGCCGATTGTCTACATATCTATTTAGATTTGTTTTATTTGTGTTTTGAATGGGCATGATCTATATTACCTTTCCATTTGCTCGAGGTCATTGGTCACATTGCAAAGCGTGCTCAAAATAACCCACATAGTGAAAAGTATTGACAGCTGTTGAAATATCTTACATCACGATTGGTCATTTTGTCCAGCTTAACACTTAACGCTTAACTTTCATGAATAAATCAGCGTGTTAAGAAATATCCAATCATGGGGCATCAACAAATCATGTGATCGATGACTCGGTTGGACGAAAACATGAATATAGATCGCTCCCATTTGAAAGAACGCCAATGAAGAGTCTCAGAGATATAAACCAACAAAGAGCGGCACGTTCGTTTTTGTTTTTGTTTTTTTTTTTTTTTGTTTTTTTGTTGGGGGTTTTTTGTGACCACCTAATATAATTTATGAATTTATATGTCTGTATATATATAATATGTTTTATGGCTCATTCTTGCCTTCCCATATAGAATCACAACACATAGATTTGACACCTAAGAATCACTATCTACACATAAATTTGACATAATTTGGTCGCTTTAATTTAATTATATGTAAAATATAGTTATAGTATTGTGATTTGAATGGGCTTTACGAAACAGTTAAAAATGTGTCGCTTTATTGTAAATTACGTGAATTTATTGACGGTTTGTGAGTATGGGTGTGTGTCTGATTGTGTGTGTGTGTGTGTTTGTGTGTGTATAACGAGAGAGTGTGAGAGAGAGAGAGAGAGAGAGAGAGAGAGAGAGAGAGAGAGATAGTTTGTATGTGCATTGCATACTTGTGATTTGGCATTTTGAGAGTCATTATATTTGAAGCATTTTGATACTTATCACAATGATCTCTTGTCGTGGACTTAAACCTCATACTACTTTTATTTTTTTTTCCCTATTATGTATAACAAAAACCTCTTAAAAGGGAGAATTTTTATCCCTTATCGGAACATTGTAATCTTATTAACTCACTCAACCCTAACACCGACCATATCCGTAGTTAACCCGGGTTACTTTTACCCCATGCCCTATTTATTAAATTTTGTGAGTTTGTGAGCAAGGGCGAGATGACCTGCGCAGAGTTTGTGTGTTGGTCCGTTATACTTCCGGATGGCAATGTTGTGAACTCATTGGCCAAGCGCATCCTATCTATAGATAGTATGCGCTGGGCTAAGAAGCTCATAACATTGCCATCCGGAAGTATAAGGGACCAACACACAAAACTGTTTGTTTCCATGAACGTTTATAGTCGGGTTAATACAGTTCAGTGAGCATTACTCATAAACGCGGATGGCAAAAAACAATAACAAAGACCTGAGTGACGTCATCTGCATACTATCTATAGCCAGACACTGACCAAAAAATGACGTCAAAAGACAATTCTTTGGCCACAGAAGAAAACAAATCGTGAGTTGAATCAAAGAGTGTGTAGGGTAAAGTAGTTACCAAGAGCTCTCACTTCTCTTAACCGCAATGCTATTGTCGCGTGCCAGGCGAGACAGCGAGGTGGGTGTGCTCCGCGTGTATCATGCGCGCTAGGCTTACTGATACAATGAAGAAAATACGAGTAGAAGACGGAAGATGCTTGGCTTCACCAAAAGCGGGAAGTGAGAGCTCTTGGTAACATAACAATCGTTACCTACACGCTCTTTGGTTGAATTCAACAATTCAATAAGTGGATCACTTGTTTCTTTGACCACTACTAACGACAACTCACTAGGCGGTCCACAAACCTAAAAATAACGTCAATATATGGGTTTTAGTGCCAGGCTATAGATAGTTCGAAGATGACGTCACTCAGGCCTTTGTTATTGTTTTTGCCATCCGCATTTGTGAGTTGTTCTCACTAAACTGTATTAACCAGACTATAAAAGTTCATGGTTACACAGAGTTTGTGTGTTGGTCCGTTATACTTCCGGCTGGCAATGTTGTGAACTCCTTGGCCAAGCGCATTCTATCTATAAGTTGAAGATGGCTACGATCAGGCTCAAAGCCAAATTTACTTATTATTATATGTGACCCGCCGTGTCAAAGCGGTATTATGTCGGATCCACTCGGTTAGGGAAATTGAATTCATAGCCACAGATATCAAACTTGGGTTTAATTTCTCTTCGTCATGCTGGAGTATGAATACTATTTTTTGCTTTGCAAAAACTTCTAAGGTCCAATTTCTCTTCATTCTATCTCTAAATTCACTTTCTGAGGTCTGAATCATCCCGACATAATACCGTTTTGAGACGGAGGGTCACATATAAGAAGACATAATATTTTCTATCATATTGATGGTTATGACACATTGAAAGGGTGCTATATTATATTATATTATATTATATATATTATATTATATTATATTATATTATATATTATATTATAATATATTATATTATATTATATTATATTATATTATTTATATTATATTATATTATATTATATTTTATTTTATTATATTGTGGTATATTATATTAAAATGCATTAAATTGCATTTTATATCTAACATGAACCTGTTCAGTTTATTTTTGTTTGTGCTGACGAGTACTGACTATAATGTATTTTTATTTTGGCCAGTTTTTTAGAAAAGATTTTTGTCAAAAATAACTCTCACTCCAAGGACCAATAGCTTGCTTAATATGAGCCCCAATTCTTCGAGATCTCAAACCCGAGACTTACTTACTTGAGCAATTATATTGCGCAATATCCATTGACATACGTGCGAAAAGCGGTTTACAAGGGGTCTTTAGCCAACAGCAACAATTAATATGTAGGACCTTCTGATCCGAAATAATAAAATAAAATAAAGATAAAATTCCCTTTCTTTAGCCCATAGGGGAAATTTGTCTCTTGGGTCTATTCCGAGGGAAAACTGGAATAACCCATGTCTCAGCCTCAGTGAAGCGGCGCAAATTGAGCGAGGGCGAGATGACTTGCTCAAGGCCACACAGAGCAGTGATCGAACTAGGTACCTTTCGGGTACGAAGCAAAGACGGTACCGCTGAGCCACGCTGCCCCCAAGCGAGTGTCATGCCATTCCACAAGGCGTCATATGATGGTCATTAGACGGTGATGACAGCCGACGATGAATGTCGGGAATGGAGATAAAAATTCCAGTTGAAGGAATAGCCCTGAAAAGTGATGTTATGTGTTAATGGGCATGATCTATATTAACTTTCCATGTGCTCGAGGTCATTTGTCTCATTGCAAAATGTACTCAAAGTGACCCACTTAGTGAAAAGTGTTCACAGCTTTTGAAATATCTAGCATCACGATTGGTCATTTGATTCAGCTTGACACATGGGTATGTTTATAATTGTTGTAAACAAAGCAGCGTGTTTACATTTGTTAAGAAATATCCAATCGTTGGACAGCAACAAATCATGTGATTGATGACCTGGTTGGACGAAAACATGAATATAGATTGCTCCCATTGTGTATAGATAGTATGCGCTTGGCTAAGAAGCTCACAATATTGCCATTCGGAAGTATAATGGACTAACACACAAAACTGTGTGTAACCATGAGAGCTTATTATAGTCTGGATAATACAGCTTAGTGAGAATTACTCATAAACGCGGATGGTAAAAAAACAATAACAAAGACCAGAGTGACGTCAACTTAATTCTATCTATAGATAGAATGCGCTTGGCCAAGGAGTACACAACATTGCCATCCGGAAGTATAACGGACCAACACACAAACTCTGTGTAACCATATACTTTTATAGTCTGGTTAATACAGTTTAGTGAGAACAACTCACAAACGCGGATGGCAAAATACAATAACAAAGGCTTGAGTGACGTCATCTTCGTTCTATCTCTATGTTATATGTGTGCTTGTGTGTGTCCTGAGACAACAAACCACGCCATCCTTCATAGTGAAGCGACACAAGCTTTACTTGTACTTGAGAGTGAGCTCTTATAAAGAGCAATAGCCACTAAACGTACGCAAAGCGCTTCACAGAGGGTCCCTGGTCAACAGCAGCAACATGTAGCATGTAGAACGAGACATCATGACGCCTGTTGGGCGATATTACAATGTTTTTTTTTTCCGACAAAGACAACGTTGTTAACGGCCAGGACCTCATTTTACTCCTATAGATACTCGTAGTTCGAAAATGACGTCACTCAGGTCTTTGTTATTGTTTTTTGCCATCCGCCTTCATGAGTAATGCTCACTGAACT
>NC_088360.1:139693417-139770917 GCF_034508935.2 Berghia stephanieae | reverse complement strand
ACTTGACCACATAGCCGCACAAAAAATATTGAAACTTGTTGAAACTTTAAGGAGTCTTCAAAGAAGTCTCAGATTGTAGTCATTTGTAGCCCACCGTAACAAACAGGTAATAATATTATTGTGTCGGGAGAATTGAACCAGTTAACAGTTACTGTCGTACTCTGGAAAAGATCGTATTTAAAAATTCGGCCAGAAAAATCGTCCTTCAAATATCGATCGATTTCAATGAGACCTTCACCTTGGCAAGTACTCTCAAAGCTGAGACTTCTAGAAGAGTCTGTGTTTGTTTGTTTTTTGGGTTTTTTTTTTTTGGTTTTTGTTTGTTTTTTGTTTTTTTGTTTTGTTGGGTTTTTTAGGGGGGGGGGGGCATGGGGAGGGGGGGGTGTTGGTTTTTGGGGGGTTTTGTTTTTGTTTTGTTTTTGCTTTTGTGAGTGTGTGAGAGTCGTTTTATGTAATTCATTCAACCAAAATACTTCCGTACATCAGAAAGACGCGTATTGAAAAATTTGTCCAGAAAACTCGTCCTCCAAATATCGATGGATTTAAATGACCCTCATCTTGGCAAAAAAAAAAAAAAACTCTCTCAAACCTGGGACTTGATGGAAGACTTCGCGAGGTCCCAAGTTTGAAAGTTTTTGCCAAGATGAGGTTAATTTAAATCGATAGATATTTGAAGGACGAGTTATCTGGCAACATTTTTCAAACACGCTTCTTTCTGGAGTACGGCCGTTTGATTATTTAACTGGTTAAAATAGATATAGACATTTTCTGGCTAAAATTTCAAAATAAGTTTTTCGTCAGTGTAGTTTGTATATATATATATATATAGGTATGGAAAAACACACATGTCTACCTCTCGTTTTCTTTTTCTTGCCTTTTTCACGCAGTGGGAGTCTTTTTCCCACGGTCTGAGCAGAAGCCATCAGACCATCTGGCGCACGCGACTCCTGTCTTCATTATCATCTAGAGTTACATGCCCCTACATAAGAAATATTATTATTATGATGGAAGAAGGGAGAGAGAGAGAGAGTGAGAGAGAGAGAGAGAGAGAGAGAGAGAGAGAGAGAGAGAGGTGATAATAATAATATAGTATCGCAATATTTTATTTATAAAGCTTACAAGGACAGAGTGTGCGTACGTTTGTAACATTTTTCTCCCCTCACGTTTATTTAATTACTTTTTTATTTTATTGCAAAAATAAAAGAAAGAAACAGCAGATCTATTTCTAAATTAAGGAAACGAAAAACAAAAACAAATAAAAATTTCAAAAACCGAGTATGCTTGCCTGACTTTTAAAAACGTTCTACAAATTTGATGCATTTGCGTTTTTATTTGCACCGACAAAACAGGCAAATCTCTAAAGTGGAAAATTTCAAACTGACATGAAATAAGATTCCCTTTATTCATTCTCAAGGGGAAAATGTGTCTTTAGTGTCTATCCCAAGGGAAGACTGGAATAACCCAGGCGTAAGCCGTAGTGCAGCGCCGCAAAGTGAGCTAGGGCGAGGTGACTTGCTCAAGGCCACACAACGAGGCGGGTAGTCGAACTCAATACCTTCTGGGTACGAAGCAAAGACCGTACCGCTGAGCCACGCTGATCCCTGGCCGTTGAGATAAAGAGTCATTATCAAGTTTGTATTTTTTTTAATTCAAAAAAAAGAAAGAAAAAAACAACTCCTAAAAAACCCTGCAAAACAGTAATTCTCAGAGAATAGCTAATCTTATATATTTCTTATGTTAGATTCTGATTTTCTGGAATCGAGAGATGGCAGAGTGGTTTGTTGGTGTTTTTTTAATGCCTATTCTTTGGGTAAGGGTCTGCATCTCGATTTTTCCTTGAGCAAGAAATTATTCCTTAAATAGTTTATTTTCCGTCTCTGCACTGCGGCTGACGGTTCAACTGTGACTGGTGCCTTGATTTCCTACCAAAAAAAACCCCCAAAAACCCAACAAATTTATTTATTTATTTATCTATTTATTTGTTTGTTTGTTTGTTATTTTTGTGGGGGGGGGTTTTTTCTCATTCCACAAAAAAAAAAAAAACAAATAACCCGTTTTACTCCGATTCCATTTAATGTGAGCCATTTTGGTTGAAAATTGTATCAAACACCCATTCTCACAACCATTCCTTTTTAAAAATAGGGCTAGGGCCTAAGTTGTTCCCTACAGCCAATATTAAATTTTTGCCTACAAATACAGAATTACTGGCAAATCAAAAAATTATAACACTATTTTTTACAGATTGGTATACGATTAACATACGGTCCTTTTCTTGATTAAGTGTAATTTTATCACCCGTTGACTCAAATTATTATTTATAAAATCTGCGTGGGCATAATGATCGGTCCTTTATTGACAACCGAAATGGTGAACATTTATTTAGACTTAGATGAGTTGTCAGATTGGGTTTTACTTGCAAAAGTAGAAATGTGTGATGTATTCGTTTAGCTTAAGCAGCATAATTTGAGGTTTATATTTATAAAACATGTTATCAAGGATTATAGAATAAATCAATAGATAGAATAAATATGACGTCATTTGGGTCTTTATTGTTGATTTTTGCCATCCGCGTTTATAATAATTCTCACTGAGCTGTATTAACCAGACTATAAACGTTTACGGTTACACATAGGTTTGTGTGTTGGTCCGTTATACTTCCGGGTGGCAATGTTGTGAGCTTCTTAGCCAAGCGCATAGTATCTATATGATGTAGTCATTTTATTCTATTTAATTTGTCAACAGAAAACATATGATTTAGGTCATGGTGAACTCGTGTTATTTTATCTACCCAATTATTGGAAGAATAAGTTTGCCAGCAGACTTTTGTTTCTTCCACTTTCGTAGTCTTTCAATTCGCAGAATCTCTGAAAGCGCACAGAGCTGCACGTACGAGATGGAAGTCGGTTTAGACGAATTCAGTTCACGTGGGGGCGGGGACGTAACCTCCTCTAAGTCTAAGCTTGGTGAGAAGTTGCCAGGCTTTGATACTAGTGAGAAGAGACACTGGGTGACTGCGAGTCGGCTTCGGTCGAGGAGCTGCCTCACGGCCAGTGCGCTTCATCGGTGGGGTCTCTCTACCTGTCCAACATTTACCCGCTGTGGGCAAGAACCTGAGACGGCAGAGCATCTAGTCGAACGGTGTGTTGTGACGATGCTACCCGGCGGGTTTGCGACTGTGCACGAATGCGGACCGGACTTTGCTGATTGGGTCGATCGTCATAACATAGTAGTGTGAAAATCATTAGAGGCTGCTGCCGTCTGCTTAACAATGACAATGATTTGTCATTGTATTCGATTCGACAATTTTATGTATATTTACTACATCTAAATCAATACATTTTCCCTTTGTTTTTAGATTTATCTGACCGAAATGGCACAAATTAATTTCAAAATTACATTAGGGAGTGAAGTGGCCGAGTGGTTAAGGCATTGCACTGTGATCCGGAAGGTCCCGGGATCGAGTCCCGCTTCAGACACTTTCGTTTGTTTTTTTCCTTGGGCAAGATTAGTAACCCCCAACTTGGACAACATGGGTGATTTCTGTTGACATCAGACATCTTGTTGGATGAGTTATCTATATTCCTTCGTGGAATGCCTAGGCGACGATATCTTATTATGATGTCGTGGCGGAAAAGGCATATATTTTTTTTTTTAATATTGGAGGAATAAGTTTGTCAACAGACTTTCGTTACTTCCACTTTCGTGGTCTTTCAATTGGATTCAATAGTCTGATGTCACGTCCGGCCATAAACGAGCAGCTTGGTTCTAAACAAAGAAAATCAGTACTTTTTATTCTTCATGCTGGCTATAAATTTTTCACATGTCCTGTGATCAGAATGTATAAAAGTCAAAACATGATCAGATTTATAATGTTTTTCTCCTCTGGATACGCTTTTATGCTCGTCGGAAAAGTATTTCATAAGGGCGTTCGCTATTGCTCCGATAGTTTAGAACAAGTTACTAAGTTACAATGCTTCATTACGAGGGAAGTGACGTCACGACTGTTGAAGCCTATTTGCCGTCTGTTTACCAATGATTTGTCACTGTATTCGGTTCCACAATTTTATGTTTGTTTACTGCATCCAAATCAATACTTTTCCCCCTTTATTTTTAGATTTATCTGACCGAAATGGCATAAATATATCTCAAGATTAAATTAAAGAGTCCAGACAGCTCACTGACTTTCTTTCACTCACTTAATTAATTCATGTGGTGTTCAGCTCATTTTAGTTTTAAATTTTCAGTTTTTGTTTTTCCGAGTCTCACTTTTCCCATTTTCTTACCCTCGAGTTAGTAATGTTAAAATTGCGAAATTGCGGGCTTTTTACTGGTATCGTGGGGCTATGTGGTCTTGTGGTCTGACACTCGCTTTCGGATCGGAAGGTCCAGGGTTCGAGCCTCGCGCTCGGCGCATAGTTGAGTCTTTGGAGAAGGCTCTTTACTCACATTCTCTCACCGTACTCAGGTGTAAAATGAGTACCTGGCCGTTAACAGCGTTGTCTTGTCCGAAAAATTGTAATATGGCGAATGTTGCTGTTGACCAGGGACCCCTTGTAAAGCGCTTTGAGCACGTTAAGTGGATATTGCCCTATATAAAGCTTAATTTCAAAGCTCAACTTTATGTCTTATAAAGTACAGGAATAGATCATATTAATATAAAGTAAAAATCGGTCAGTATTTATCCGACCCGTATTTATATAGGAAAAATAAAAAAGGATAAAAGTGGGTGTTATGATAGACAAGAACCCCACGTAGATTTGGAAAATGACAAATGTTGAACTAATGATGTTTGTTGATGCAACTAATATGTGTTGACGTGAGTTAAATCGAAGCATGTCTGTACTCACACCAGCAGCTGTGGTGCATTAATTTGTCCTGATTTGGAGATTTGACCTGAATGCACGCGAGCTTGTATGTGTGTGTATGTGTGTGTATGTGTGTGTATTTGTGCGTTTGTTTATATTTTTCTACATTCTTGTCCATCCTTCTCCCTCTCTCTCTCTCTCTCTCTCTCTCTCTCTCTCTCTCTCTCTCTCTCTCTCTCTCTCTTTCTTTCTTTCTCTCTCTCTCTTTCTCTCTCTTTCTCTCTCTCTTAGTCTCTCTCTCTTTCTCTCTCTCCCTTAGTCTCTCTCTCTTTCTCTCTCTCTCTCTTAGTCTCTCTCTCGCTCTCTCTCTCTCTCTTAGTCTCTCTCTCGCTCTCTCTCTCTCTCTCTTAGTCTCTCTCTCTCTCTCTCTCTCTCCCCTCCCAAACACACACACACACACACACACACACACACACACACACACACATATATGCATTTGCATGCATAGCGTTGCTATTTGATCGGAGATGGTGAGTTGGAGGGTTTGGGGGGAAAGAAAGAGAGAAGAGAGAGAGAGAGAGAATAGAGAGAGGAGAAGAAGATAAGAGAAAGAAGGAGAGAGAGAGGAGGAGGAGAGAGAAAGAGAGAGAGAGATAGAGAGAGAGAAGAAGATAAAAGAAGAGTAGAGGATCAAAATGATGAGAGAGAGGACTAAACATTGGTGGATCCTATAGAGATGAGAGCGAGGGAGGAGAGGAGGAGAGGAGAGAGATAGGAGAAGATGAGAGGGAGGAGGAGAGAGGGGGGGGGAGGGTAGAGGAGAAGGACTTCAACAAATATAAGACAGATTAGGTTTTCGATGTTTGTGTATCTTACTTGTACGCGCGTGGGGGGTTGGGGGTGGTATTGGGTGTTGGGGGGGGGGGGGGGGGGGGGGGGGGGGGGGGGGGGGAGTCCCTCCAATTACCCCCATCCTCATTCCCTAAGATGTAATGTCGCTCCATATCCTTCCATAAAACACCCGCCTTTTCTTTTCTATCTTTTTATTCTTTTTTTTAAATCAACATCTTGTGTTAATTTTGTCCCTTCTTGCAATGATGCAATAATGACGCGTTTGTAAATAAATCAGTCAGTGTTGCCAGGTTGGCGGATTTTACGCCAAAATGGCGGATTTTTATCATCGCGTGGCGGGGAAATAATGGCCTGGCGGATGGCGGATTTTTAAAAAATGATTTGTAACACTTTAAAAAGTAAAAGTATAGCAATCAAGTGTAATCATTTCTTCCCCCCCCCCCCCCCCCCGAAATTGACTTTTAAAGAATCTTGAGGCTGCTGAAATGGATCCAACACATGATGTGAATTTGGTTGATATCATCAACCCAGAATCGCCATGCCTTTCAATAGAAATAGCCGTGTATAAAGTTGTAAATGAATGAGTAGCGTTTAATAACACAATTTTTATTCTAAGACAATACACTATTGTTGATTATAAATGTTTTAAATCAAATGGCGGATTTTTTTTGGCGGTTTTGGGGAAAATGTCGCAGGTGAAGTAAGATAATGTTGGCGGATTTTGGAGGATTTCTGGCATAAAGTTGGCGGAATTTTTGCAAAGGCACTGAGCTACACTGACATCACTTATTTATTGTGATCGTTTATGCACTGGGTACTGGGTACTCGGAGTTTGAGGAAGGATGGAGGCGGTGTGAGATTTAACTTGCATTGCGAAATTTTTTTTTTTTTTCTATAAAAAAAAAAGTAGATAACTAAAATTCTCAGCCCGCGAATGCGTTGCGTCAGATTATTTTCATCGTGATGTTTTGAGAGAAACAACTTTTTTTCCTCATAAAAATATATTCAGATATTGAAGAAAATTAAAATTTATCTTGAAATGAAACTGTATACGGGATAAGTCGGTCTCTTTTGTAAATTCTATGTTATTCTACCAATGTTTGTAAAGTATATATATATATATATATATATATATATATATATATATATATATATATATAATATATATAGCTCAAGCTCCATGTTACTGCCACAACCTACTGGTTTCGCGAGTCCAACTTTTAACCTCAATACCTTTTTGATATTCCAATGTGATTGTTTAAAACATGTAATAATTCCATGTTTATTCACGTTTATCTTGAAATGAAATAATATACACCTGGACCGAACTCTTTCATGATGACATTCCAAATTATCCAATTAGCCTTTGTCTTAGGGAAAGAATAACTTCTTTGATGCGATTCTATTTTCATAACAATGAAGTTATTATTTATATCTATCCTCTATCAGAACAGTTCCATGTTATCCCATTATGAAAATTAGATTATGTAACATTAGACTCGCCCTCACCCCTCTCTCTCTCTCTCTCTCTCTCTCTCTCTCTCTCTCTCTTCTCTCCTCTCTCTCTCTCTCTCCTCTCTCTCTCTCTCTATCTATCTAATATACTCTCTCTCTCTCTCTCTCTCTCCTCTCTCTCTCTCTCTCCCCCCCCCCCCCCCCCCCCCCCCCCCACACACACACACACACTTTTTTCTCGGCCTCGTAAAAAGTCGGTCAAGGTTTAGTTGCAACATGTACATACTGATTTGCACAGTCAGTGCACGAAGGTTGCTGCATCTTCTTAAAAGAAAAATCGATACAAGGGAAATAACCGTGCAAATTTCTTCGGTGATGCGTATTAAGCGAGTAGTTCCCCTTATCTTTCATATTCTCGTGTTCTTTTCTTGCTTCCTACTTAATACAGCATTTAATTATATGAAGATCATTAAAGCATTTTGAAGCATAGATAGTAACGTTTTACAATACTTTTTGATCCTATGACTTGATCTCATTGAAAGATTTCACATCTTTATTTATCATGTTAAATGTATTTTGGGAGCGATTGTTGGGACAACAAGAACCCAGATCCCCACATGGAACAGGGATACCGAGCTACAGGGAAAGATTTGAGGGGATAGAAAAATTGTTTTGTTTTTGTTTTTAACGATTTTACGGCACTTGCAGCACATTTAGGTTATATCAGCGCCAGTAAAAAGCAAGAAAATGGCTATCAGTAAAACAGATATAGGGGCGGGGATAGAAGACAAAGCATGTACCTCCCTGCCCACCCTGGGAGGCCAGGAACCCCAGATAGAAACATTGAAAGGGTGTGAACAGATGGAAAATCTACTGGGGTAGGGCCAGCAAACGCTCCGACACCCTAAGGGGGTGTTTTGTTTTTAAGGGGCTTAACGACACTTGCGACACATTTAGATGTCATTCCAGGGCCAGTAAAAATGAAGAAAATGGAATTTTTAAAATTCAAGATTTACATTAAGCCCCCCCCCCCCCCCCCCCCCCCCTCCAAAAAAAAAAAAAGTAAGACAAAAGAGAATTAGTTCAAATAGGGAATTGATGTATATTCAAGAGCATACCATCAATGAGTTTGAGATCACCTAAAAGCCTCGTCTTGATACCAGCACAGGATCTCACTAAGAGGAACACACTCAAGTGTTCAAAACAAAAAATATAACTATCAGTATATAAGAGATGATATACAAGCAAAAAAATGTCACCTCCCAAAACTAATTTTATATTTTGACTGTTTCTCTCTTAGCCAAGAAAAGTGAGTGGAGCAGGCACTTATGTTGATAATAACAAGAAGTGAAGTAAGAAAGTGCCAGAAGACAACAGAGAATAAAAACTTCACGGCAGCGATGGGGGTCAAACGTGCGACCTTACTGGTCCGGCAACTCCGCCTGGCCGGGGAGATCGTGACTCTACTGTGTATGCAATCCACGACCTCCAAAAAGTCGCTTCAAATTCTAGTCTATCTCGAGTTATTCTTCCCGACTTCTTGAGGTCACGGGTTCAACACACACAAACAGCTCATCTCATACCGTAAAGTCACAATCTCCCCGGCCAAGTGGAGTTGTACCAGTAAGGTTGCGAGTTCGAGCCCCCATCGCCGCCTCGAAGTCTTTATTCTCTGTTGTCTTCTGGCACTTTCTTACTCACTTCATCTCAATCTCTTAGCCAAGGACTCTGTCAAGGACCAGGACAAAACCAAGTAATCCCGTTCCAAGACAAAGACAGAACGCAACTCAGAAAACATATATAGGGAATGAGATTAGCGGAAGAGTAGCGTCCCTTGATTGGACGTCACCTTACAGAGAGAACGTCAATTTGGTTTTGAAGTGTCTCAAGCCGCTTTCACCGGAAGCGAGGACGAGAGACGCATGCGCACAACCAACATGACGTTCTCTCTCTAATAACTTTTCCGCCAGTGACGTCACAGACTATGGGTGACGTCCAATAAAGGGACGCTACTCTTCAGCTAATCTCATTCCCTATAGGAGAATAGAAGAGACAATAAGTAACCACTTGCCCACCATGAGAGGTGAGTTTAGTTTTTAGTTTTTAAGGGTTTTACGGCGCTTGCAACACATTAAGGTCATATCAGCGCCAGTAAAAAGGAAGAAAATGGGATGGTAAAAAGATTTAGAATTACAATTAAAGCACCCAAGAAAGGGGAATTCGTTCAAATAGGAAACAGATGTAGATTCCAAGGGCATACCACCAATGTACTAAGTTTGAGATCACCTATAAGTCTCATCCGGACACAAGCACAAAATCCAACAAAGAGGAATAAACTCAAATGCTTCCATTATACATTCAAAATAATAAATATAATAATACATAACAGAGAGATGATTTACAATGAAAAAATATCATCTCCCAAAACAATATCTATGCATTTGGCTGTTTCCCTCTCAGCCACGGGATTCGGCCAGGACCAGGACAAAACCAAGTAATCTCATTCCAAGACAAAGACAGAAAGCATGTTGGAAAACAGATATAAGGGGATAGAAGACACAGTTGTTTTTGTTTTGTTTTTAAGTGTTTTACGGCGCTTGCAACACATTTAGGTTATATCAGCGCCAGTAAAAGGGAAGAAAATGGGATAGTAAAAAGTTATAGAATTACAATTAAAGCACCCAAGAAAAAGTATGACATAGGGGAACTGAGAATAAATAGGGATCAGATGTAGATTCCAAGAGCACACCACCAAAGTACTTAGTTTGAGATCATCTAAAAGTCTCATCCAGACACATGCACAGGTCCCCACTAAGAGGACTACACTCAAATGTTTACCAATCATATAATAAAATATGTAAACTAAACATAATACAATGCATAACAGAGAGATGATTTACAAGGAAAAAAATATAATCTCCCAAAACTAACTATACATTCGACTGTTTCCCTCTCAGCGAGGGGATCCGGCCAGGACCAGGACAAATCCAAGTAATCTCATTCTAAACAAGGACAGGAAACAATTGGGAAACGGGTATGGGGGAACCCGTTTCCCAATTGTTTCCTGTCCTTGTCTTGGAATGAGATTACTTGGTTTTGTCCTGGTCCTGGCCGGATCCCCTGGCTGAGAGGGAAGACACAGTATGTACCCCCCTGCCCACTATGGGAGGTCAGGAACCCCGCCCAGAATGATAGAATAGACAACAAGTGACCACTTGCCCACCATGAGAGGTGAGGTCAGAAAACCTCACCCAGACCCTAAAAGGAATTCCGCCCACCACAACTCTACAGTTGAACTCAAAACCCAGACCTGCGGGTCAAAAGTCAAGTGCCAATACTGCTAAGGCATACAATCGAATAGTATTAAGCAAAAAAAAAAATAATAATAATAATACAAATCCACAACAATAAAAAGATGTCAAGTTTCAAGCATTTTATTGAATTTCATTAGAAATAAATGCAACAATAACAGTCATATTAAAATAACAAGCACTCTTTTTACAAACATGGAGCATTCAAATCAATTGGGACGTTATATATATATATATACACACAACATTGGCCTCAGGATTACGTAAAAAGAGAATCATTATCATCAAAGTTTATTGAATAATTTATAAATAATTTGCTAAACCTACTATATTAAATTAAAATCATTTGTTTTATATATTGTTGTCCATAACAACGATTTGTGCAAATTTGATTTAATTATGACCAGTTTAGCTCACTCAACCCTAACACCGACAATATCCCTAGTATAACCGGGGTTAATTTTACCCCATGCCTAGTTATTACTTGTTTTTTTACTGAGTCAATTTGTAGGCGTAGAATCAAAACTAATGTTCTTAATTTTTACATATAAATGGCTGTCGAATAAAATAATCTAGAACATGATAATTTTTTATATTTTGTCTAATTTTGAAAAGGAGCAAAAAATTCTAGGGTTGAGCGAGTTAAACCAAAAACATCTGTAGTCTGTAACAAGTCTTGACATAACACTGTCACAATTATATGCCTATTACTGTTTTAACCAACGCATATAATAAAAAATGTGGTAAGATAACTTGTTCTTAAACTATCGTTCGATTTAAATTACGACTCAAAACTTGGTTTTAAACAAATCTCTCAAACATGGGGCTTCGCCGAAGTCTCAAATAATGAGGGGGGGGGGGGTTGTATCTGTATCTGTGGGTTTTTCAGCGCTTGCAACTCATTTAGGTCATATCAGCGCCAGTAAAAATGAAGAAAATGGGATAGTAAAAAGGTCTTGAATTACAATTAAAGCACCCCCTAAAAAAGATAGACAAAGGAAACAGATTTAGATTCCAAGAGCACACTATCAGTGTACTTAGTTTGAGATCACTTAAAAGTCTCATCCAGACACAAGCACAGGTCCCTGCTAAGTGGAATACACTCAAATGTTTACAAATCATATGTAAAACAAAAATAATACAATGTATAACAGAGAGATGATGATTTACAAGAGAAAAAACATCATCTCCCATAACCCAAACTATACATTTGACTGTTTCCCTCCCAGCAAGGGTATCCAGCCAGGGCCGGAACAAAACCAAGTAGTCTTATTCCAAGTCAAAGACAGAAATCGTGTTGTTTGTTTTTGTTTTTAAGGATTTTACGGCGCTTGAAACACATTAAGGTCATATAAGTGCCAGTTTGTTTTTGAGGGTTTCACGGCGCTTGCAACACATTTAGGTTATATCAGCGCCAGTAAAAAGGGAGAAAATTGGATAGTAAAAAGTTCTAGAATTACAATTGAAGCACCCAAGAGAAAGTAAGACATAGGGGAACTGGGAATAAATAGGGATCAGATGTAGATTCCAAGAGCATATCAGTTTGAGATCACCTATAAGTCTCATCCGGACACAAGAACAAAATCCAACAAAGAGGAACACACTCAAATGCTTACATTATACATTAAAAAATAACAAATATACTAATTACTAATACATAACAGAGAGATGATTTACAAGGAAAAAAATATCATCTCCCAAAACAATAACTATGCATTTGACTGTTTCCCTCCCAGCTAGGACTCCGGCGAGGGCCAGGAAAAAAACAAGTAATCTCATTCCAAGACAAAGACAGAAAGCATGTTGGAAAACAGATACCCTATATGGGGATAGAAGACACAGTATGTACCTCCCTGCCCGCTATGGGAGGTCAGGATCCACACCCAGGAAATCGTGTTGGAAAACAAATATAGGGGGATAGAAGACATAGTAAGTGCCTCTCTGTCCATTATGGGAGGTCAGGAACCCCACCCAGGTATCTTCTCTACTAATTTCTAAAACATAATATATTTTATTTATGAAATTATTGTATCTGTGTGTGTAAGTGGGGGGGGGGGGGGGGGGGGGGGCGGGGGGAGATCCCAACCAAAGGGAATGTCAAGTAAGAAAACATGTCGTTTGATACAAGTTAAGATAAACTTAAAGATAAAGGGTGACGAGGGTAAAAGTTAAGTAATAATGTTGTTTGATTCAAGTTAAGATAAGATAAAGCGTGAAGAGGTATAAAATCTTGAAGCATCTGAAATATTTATGATAGAACAAAGTAGTACAAAAAATATATATCTATATATACACTTAGCAATTCATTCACAATGATATTTTTGGTAATTTGTACAATTCCTTGTATTTACAACTAACCTTACAACGATAAACTCAAGACCTATATAGGCAAGCTCAATGAACAACTCAAAGACAGAACACATTTTGTTTTGTTTTGGCCAGAAAATGTTACTTCCAATGAAGATGGTGACCGCCAATTTGGTATTAAAAAGTCTCAAACTTGTTTGAAGTCTCAGGTTTGAAATGTTTTTTGACAACTTGTAGTTATTCAGAGCCCGTGGAGCCGGAGTTTGTCCCCGTCTCTGTAGCGTGAAACGGACAATGGCAATTGCTTGCAACCCTTTGGATAGGACATTAAGTCTATCGCAAAGTACTTTGCCACCAGATCTAACAGACCCATCTACCAAATCATTGCTGGGTGGACAGAGGGGTCAGGAAAAAAAATAATCTCGGCTGCACCAGGGATCGATCTTGGCCCCTTTGCTTGTGAAGCAAGTGCTCTACCGACTGGACTATTTGAAGTAAAAGCTTTCTGGCCAAAATTTTTATTCAATGTTTATGACGTCCAAAATTCTAAAAAAAAATAATTTTTTTAGTCTTATTTGATGACAGGCAAAGTAGTCATGGTCCTTCCTGTGCTGTAAAACATCAAATGTACAGGATTTGCTGTGTCAGAATTGCCAATCAACATCAACCATTTAAAAATGATTTATCAGATTTTCCAAAATATTTAGCCTGATCTTCTCATATTTTTCCCCTTAAAAAAAAACATATTTTCAACATTACCAACTAACTATCCAAATTTGTTTGTTTGTTTTTAAGGGTTTTACGGCGCTTGCAACACATTTAGGTAAAGAGGAAAAAAATGGGATAGTAAAAAGTTCTTGACTTACAATTAAAGCACCCAAAAGAAAGTAAGACAAAGGGGAACTGGGAACAAATAGGGATCAGATGTAGAATCCAAGAGCATACCATCAATGTACTTAGTTTGAGATCACCTAAAAGTCTCATCCAGACACAAGCACAAGACCCAACAAAGAGGAATACACTCAAATGCTTACATTATAATTAGACATTCAAAATAACAAATATAATAATACATAACAGAGATGATTTACAAGGGAAAAAAAATCATCTCCGAAAACTAACTATACATTTGACTGTTTCCCTCTCAGCCAGGGCCAGGACAAAACCAAGTAATCTCATTCCACGACAAAGACGGAAAGCATGTTGGAAAATACATTTAAGAGTATAGAAGACACAGTAAGTACCTCCCTGGCCACTATGGGAGGTCAGGAATCCCACCCAGTATCCAAATTTAATCATATTCACTAAATTTATAGGGAAAACCCAGTAATTCCATTGGCTACTCAGATTCACAGCAAGATGGAGTCAATTTAGTCTTACTAAAACTCTTCCACTTTTATTCTCCATGTTGATAGACCTTTTGTACTTAGCATATTTTGTACAATCCCATATTTACATATTTTGGGCCTGAAAGCCTACTTGTGCGGCTATGTGGTCTAGTGGTATGACACTCGCTTTCGGATCGGAAGGTCTTGGGTTTGAGCCTCGCTCGACGCATAGTTGAGTCCTTGGAAAAGACTCTTTACTCACATTCTCTCACTGTACTCAGGTGTAAAATGAGTACCTGGCAGTTAACAGCGTTGTTTGTTTTTGTTTTTAAGAGTTTTACGGCGCTTGCAACACATTTAGGTTATATCAGCACCAGTAAAAAGGAAGAAAATGGGATAGTAAAAAGTTCTAGAATTACAATTAAAGCACCCAAGAAAAAGTAAGACAAAGGGGAATTGAGAACAAATAGGGATCAGATGTAGATTCCAAGAGCATATCACCAATGCACCTAGTTTGATATCACCTATAAGTCTCATTCGGACACAAACACAAAATCCAACAAAGAGGAATACACTCAAATGCCTAAATTATACATTAAAAATAACAAAAAATACATTACAGAGAGATGATTTACAAGGAAAAAAATATCATCTCCCCAAACAATAATTATGCATTTGACTGTTTCCCTCCCAGCTAGGACTCCGGCCAGGGCCAGGACAAAACCAAGTAATCTCATGCCAAGACAAAGACAGAAAGCATGTTGGAAAACAGATATAAGGGGATAGAAGACACAGTATGTACCCCCCTGCCCACTATGGGAGGTCAGGATCCCCACCCAGTTAACAGCGTTGTCTTTGTCCGAAAAATTGTAATATCGCCTAACAGGCGTCATCTCTTGTCCTACATGTTAAATGTTGCTGTTGACCAGGGACCCCTTGTAAAGCGCTTTGAGCACGTTAAGTGGATATTGCGCTATATAAAAGCTCAATTTTTTTTTTTTTAATACTAAAATATGAGAAATCGTACTGGTTGGCAAGACTGCTGTGTTCTGGACAGACAGGGGCTGGTGCTATTACATAAATGGCAAATAAATAGTATAAATCATTCGTGATCTTTCTCAGAGAAACCAACAGTATAAAAAAAAAAAGACATAAAACAACAAATATTATCAAGCTTCTATATCCAATTTTTCAAAACATAAGATAACATGGTGCATTCATGTTTTTTTGGCCGTAAATTGACATAAAAGAAATGATTTTATTCTTTTGACCAGAACACTTAATTCAAATTATTTGTTTTATGTTTTGTTTTTAAGGGTTTTAGGGCGCTTGCAACACATTAAGGTCATATCATGTTTTTTTTAATGTTTTTAAGGGTTTTACGGCGCTTGCAACACATTAAGGTCATATCAGCGCCAGTAAACAGGAAGAAAATGGGATAGTAAAAAGTTCTAGAATTACAATTAAAGCACCCAAGAAAAAGTAAGACAAAGGGGAACTGAGAACAAATAGGGATCAGATGTAGATTCAGAGTACCCCCATGTACTTGTTTGAAGACCCTGAAAGTCGTCATCCAGCACAAGCGCAAAATCCAACAAGAGGTAAACACTCAATGCTTAATTTTACATTCAAAATAAAAATGTAATCATAAGCAGATGTGATTTACAGGACAAAAGGATATCATCTCCAAAACAAATAATATAATCATTTGATCTTTCCCTCCCAGCTAGGTACTCAAACAAGACAAAAACCAATATATAATCCCATTCAAGACAAAGACAGAAATGCATGTTGGGAAAACAATAAAGATGATTAGAAGACGCCAGTATTGTACTCTTGCTTAGGTTTAGGCCTCACCCAGAAGGTCATATCAGCGCCAGTAAAAAGGAAGAAAATGGGATAGTAAAAAGTTCTAGAATTACAATTAAACCACAAAAGAAAAGGTAAGACAAAGGGGAATTGGTTCAAATAGGGAACAGATGTAGATTCCAAGAGCACACCGTCGAAAGTACTTAGTTTGAGATACCTAAAAGTCTCATCCAGACACAAGCACAGGTCCCAACTAAGAGGAATACACTCAAATGTTTACCAATCATATAATATAATATGTAAACTAAACATAATACAATGCATAACAAAGAGATGATTTACAAGGAAAAAAAATATCATCTCCCAAAACTACACTATACATTCGACTGTTTCCCTCCCAGCCAAGGAATTCCAGTCAGGGTCAGGACAAAACCAAGTAATCTCATTCCAAGACGACAGGAAACAATTGGAAAACGGGTATGGGGGGTTAGAAGACACAGCATGTACCTCCCTGCCCACTATGGGAGGTCAGGATCCCCACCCAGAATTCAAATTGTGATAAACTAAGCTGATACTTAACTCGTTAAATGTCTATAATTTGACACCTCTTTGAAAGCCGAAGACCATCTTAATCGATGCATATTTTAGGAAAAAAATATCTGCCAATATATATATATATATATATATATATATTAAACATTTCATCTACAGTGCATGCTTCTGTGTCATTCACAACCTCCATTCATAAATAGGATATGCTGCATATTTTTTTTTTTTTTTTGTATCATTTATATCACACTATGACTATGATATAAATATATACAGAGATCACATTGCAGCTAATCATCGTAGATGAAAAAAAAACAAAAAACAAGTAAATAAAAAATAATTTTATGCTTTAGTATAATTTGAGATAAAAACCTCAACCTTGACGAGAACAATATCTGAATGAGAAAACCTTATCAAAA
Organism: Berghia stephanieae; assembly: GCF_034508935.2. NCBI lineage: Eukaryota > Metazoa > Mollusca > Gastropoda > Nudibranchia > Aeolidiidae > Berghia > Berghia stephanieae. The sequence goes on along the minus strand of NC_088360.1, from coordinate 139,754,082 downwards.
TGCAACATGTCTTGTGACTTCTTTGTGTAAAACAAACCCAGAGCTGCCAAGCCCTGGCGAAGGAAAGTTGTAATTCTGACTGAAAAAAAAATGTGGAATAAAAAAGCATAAATGTGTAATTTGATGGGGGGGGGGGGGGGGGGGAAAGTGTAGTAATACACCTTTTTGACGCATAATTGGCAGTTCAGCAAACGTATAATGAGGAGGAAAAGTTTTAAGGTAAATTTTGTCACTGTGTTCATTTTTACCAACTAGACATTCAAACATAGACAAAATGAAGGCGAATGAAGGAGAAAAATAAAAATGAGAAGTATAGGGAATGAGATTAGCGGAAGAGTAGCGTCCCTTGATTGGACGTCACCTTACAGAGAGAACGTCAATTTGGTTTTGAAGTGTCTCAAGCCGCTTTCACCGGAAGGGAGGACGAGAGACGCATGAGCACAACCAACATGACGTTCTCTCTCTAATAACTTTTCCACCACCGGTGACGTCACAGACTATGGGTGACGTCCAATCAAGGGACGCTAATCTTCCGCTAATCTCATTCCCTATTATATTCATATTTCATAAAGACAAACATGCTAACCCCTACACAAATACTGCATTCTTTCAAATACAGGTTTTTTATTACCAAAACAAGTTAGTGGGTAGCAAAAATTCTACATTTAATTTTAAAGAAGAAATTCTCTCTTAAAGTGAGAGTTTTGAGAATATCTTTTTTTATGTGGTGACTTTGGAATATTTCATAAACGTTAAGCCAGATTTCGATGAAAATTATTTTTTTTTTAAATTCAATACATTGTCAATATATTCTTTTTGTCATTGTTGACAATATTTCAATACTGTAAACTACTACACTTCACTCTAAACTTTCCTGTTTACATGGTCTAACATTACCACTCTCTGTTTCCTCATTACCACTCCCTGTTTCCTGTTTACATGGTTTGACACTACCACTCTTAAACTGTTTCCTGTTTACGCAGTCTAATTTTTATATTTATCCTCATATTTTTATTTTTATTCAATGTTTGTGACGTCCAATTTTTTGCTTTAAGTAGAGGTTTTTGAGACTGACAGTCAAATCTCAAACACAAGGTTTTAATTATTAAATGAAGTAGTTGAATCTGAGGTCCACACGACATAAAGGTACAAACTATAGAACTGGAATAAGTTGACAATTCATGTTAGAAAGAGGTACACGGGGGCAGGGGGCAGGGGGGGGGGGGGGGGGTTGAGACGATGATAAGCGCAAAGTAAACAATTTTCAGGGTACAAAATAAAACCATCATTTCATAATCATATCCGACATTGAAATCAATCTACCAAATTTTTTTTTAAAAATAGAAAACAAACAAATTGTAGCAAGTGTGAATATATTCTAAAAATGTACTTCCTATCTGATCCTTATCGATCCTTATTGGGGTGCAAAGAATTTGATGTGCTCTTCAACTTCTCAAAATAAAAAAAAAACAACAGGATTTCACAAATACTATCTGCCTTAACCCTCTCCTTACCAACTTCAGGAAAATTGTCACATTCGTTTTGATTGAATGAACATTTTTCTTTTTCATATCTATTTTGTAATAAATCACAAAATTTGGAGAAAAAAATCTTTGTTATAAAATTAGAACTTGATGCTGTTTTGTAAAGCTTGTTTGTCTGCACAAAATTAAGTAAAGTATGTTCTTTTTACTTCTGAGTTAAAGTGTAAATAAATCAATTTTTATGTTGAATAGTTATGACATTTTGGAAAAATCCTAAAAATGTTCGGTAAGGAGAGAGAGTTAAAATAATTCACAACTAATTTGTCATCTACAAACATGAGATAAGTTATAAAATCCTCAAATGTTATCATCAACACATTCACTAAATTCACTTCAAAGACAGTTTATAGTCCATGTGTTACATTTCATAAAATCGCAATCAAAATGTTGACAATAATACACAGCTCATAAAAACAAAAACTACTCAGCCAAACAGCTTCATGCTACGCTTCAAAACAGATACATGAGAATGATTTTTTAATGTTTATACTAATTTCTTTAATCATGAGTATCCAAGAATAGTTTTATGCAGCCCCTTGCAACATGAGATGAACAATGAAATTGGAATATCATTTCTCGAAATCAAAATTCCACGACTCCCTCTCCCCTTTCCAAAAAAAACCCCAAAAAACAAGGAACAATCAAACCTAAACTGCTATTTGTATCATTTGTTTAAAAAACAAGGACAAGTTATCACTTTAAATGCTTTAGAGCGAACACATAGTGCATCAATTTGGTTACAAGTTCATTTTTGAATAAAATGTTCATAAATTCGCTGGACGTCCTTGAAAAATAAAAAAGCAATTCCACGACTCCCTCTCCCCTTTCCAAAAACAAACAGGGAACAATCAAACCCAATCCATTATTTGTATTAAGCTTTTAAAAACAAGTTACCACTTTAAATGCTTTAGAGCGAACATAGAGTGCATCAATAGGGAATGAGATTAAAGGAAGAGACTATGGGTGACGTCCAATCAAGGGACGCTACTCTTCTGCTAAATCTCAATAGGGAATGAGATTAAAGGAAGAGACTATGGGTGACGTCCAATCAAGGGACGCTACTCTTCTGCTAAATCTCAATAGGGAATGAGATTAAAGGAAGAGACTATGGGTGACGTCCAATCAAGGGACGCTACTCTTCTGCTAAATCTCAATAGGGAATGAGATTAAAGGAAGAGGACTATGGGTGACGTCCAATCAAGGGACGCTACTCTTCTGCTAAATCTCAATAGGGAATGAGATTAAAGGAAGAGACTATGGGTGACGTCCAATCAAGGGACGCTACTCTTCTGCTAAATCTCAATAGGGAATGAGATTAAAGGAAGAGACCATGGGTGACGTCACAGACTATGGGTGACGTCCAATCAAGGGACGCTACTCTTCTGCTAATCTCATTCCCCATTTGGTTACAATTTCATTTTTGAATAAAATGTTAATAAATTCCCTGGATGTCCTTGGAGAGAAAAAAAAAAAAAAAGCAACACAGTTTGGCAAAAACTAAACAACCCCCCCCCCCCTCCGCGGAATTAAAAGTGTTATATTTCAACATAAATCAAAGTGGCAGATCAGTTCATGAGGCAATGAAAGATGATGTGAAAAAAAACAACAAAAAAACAAGAAAAACTGGATATTTATAGAGTAGTAGAGCTAATTATGGCACTTTTCATCAGGACTCTCCCGGCATGTTCTTGGACTGGACGTTAGCTGAGAAAAAAAAAGTGGAAAGGAGAAATTAAATAATAATAATAATAATAATAATAATAATAATAATATGACTTGCTCAAAACGTAGAAGATTGTTTTGTTTGTCTGTTTTTAGGGGTTTTACGGCACTTGCAACACATTAAGGTCATATCAGCGCCAGTAAAAAGGAAGAAAATGGGATAGTAAAAAGTTCTAGAATTACAATTAAAGCACAAAAGAAAAGGTGAGACAAAGGGGAATTGGTTCAAATAGGGAACAGATGTAGATTCCAAAGGCACACTGTCAAAGTACTTAGTTTGAGATCACCTAAAAGTCTTATCCAGATACAAGCACAGGTCCCAACTAAGAGGAATACACTCAAATCATATAATATAATATGCAAACTAAACATAATACAATGCATAACAACAGAGAGATGATTTACAAGGAAAAAAATATCATCTTCCAAAACTATAACTATACATTCGACTGTTTCCCTCCCAGCCAAGGAGGTCAGGTCAGGACCAGGACAAAACCAAGTAATCTCATTCCAAGACAACGACAGGAAACAATTGGAAAACAGGTTGGGGGGATAGAAGACACAGGATGTACCTCCCTGCCCACTATGGGAACGTAAAAGATTGGTTAAGTTTGAGAACATTAACAGTGATTGCAACACTGTTAGTTTAAATCAAAGTTAAGAGAGGCAGGGATGTCAACTATTACACTTTAGAAAAAGAGCAGTGAAAATTACAAAATTTTTTTTTACAAAAAATGATGTTAATGGGCACAATACAAAAATCATCATCATAGTTGATATTTTGTAAACGCATTTTTGGACCACTGAGAGACTATTCCTGCTATTCTATCGGCGCTAGACTGTCAGTTTTTCTATTATTTTTTTATTATTCAACAAGAAACTGATGAAAATGGCTTAGCTTAGGAAACAACTTGGGAGTATTTTTGAAGCAAATATTAATTACGAAAACGTTTTGACACAACCTGTATTTGTGGTAGGTCTGTTTAAACTACAAGATACAGACCTGCCAACCCTCCACATTCAAAAAGTGGAATCAGAACACCAGAAAATAGGAATTTGAGACAAAAAATAGGAATTTCTTAACAATGAATAATTCTGTGTCGGAATGACCACCAACTTTGCCACCAAACACATAAAGACAGTATTCTGGCACAGTTGGCATAACTACATATCACAAGTCTTCGGTAATAGAATGGGAAAGGGGGAAAGGAGTGCAACTAATTTTACTACTTAGCTCCCTTTTGACAATCACTTATAATAAAAAATTCACCTTTTTAAATACCCCCCCCCCCCAACTCCAAAAAATCTGAGTTTTAGAGACAATGCCGGGAAATGTAGAAAAGGAGGAGTGAAAATAGGAATGATTCCGCCATAAGTGTAAAAGGGTTGGCAGGTCTGCAATAAATAATATAACAACAGAGAAAAGAAATGGATTTTCTACTGTATACAAACAAACCTTTGCCTGTAAAGTTGTAGCCATAAGCAGCATAGGCAGCTGTCATCCCTGCCTGAGCCCCAGCAATTTCAGCAGCAGACATGGCCTTTTTGGCACTTCCTCTTCCTCGTGGTCTCCGTCCGACCCCAGAACCCCTGGGTCGACCTCTCCCTCTGCCTCTTTTGGGGGCCTGAATTGGTTTACTAGTAACTGGGGGAAGAAAAAAAAAAAAAAAATGACGGCCATTAAAATATTTCGGCTCCCTACCATCAATTCAGAAATGATATAAAATATAATGGAAAATGCGATTTTCAATTCAATTCCATTGTTTATGCCGCACTCTCCTTCTACATGTGAATCCACTGACACATTTAAATATTAATTCATTAATTTATTTGTTTTGCAATCTTTTCAATTTTCAATTTATAGTGACAATTTTAACTATTTTACAGTGTTGAAATTGTTCATATATAAAGCACAGCTCTGGCCGTGAAACGCTCCTTATTTACATATTATACATCATATTTCCATCATCTATGTATCTTACTGTGTAAATTGTAACACGTGTGTACAAAAAAGATTCTTTTTGGGATGCGATAAAGTATTATTATTATTATTATTATTATTATTATTATTATTATTATTATTATTATTATTATTATTGTTATTATTATTATTATTATTATTATTATTATATTATTATTATTATTTATTATTATTATTATTATTATCATTAAACCTATTCAAGCAATGATAGCTGAAATTACACTTTAGCAAGAGAGCAGTGACAATCCGAGTAAGAATAAGAACAATGACGATCTGAGTAGTATCACTGTTACTGCTCTCTTGTGTAAAACAGGTTAGGTCCCCAGTTACAACTCGATGAATAGTGACAGACATTATTATAATGAATAGCCTTTTAACAAGTAAAAAATGTTAATGAAATTTTAGTTTTGCTTTCTTTTATTCTTCAGTGCTGATGGTGACAAAAAGGGACAAAGGAGCAGTGATGATACTCACAAAAAGTCAAAAAGGAGGAAAAGTCTCGGAAAAACGGAAAACTCACCTAGAACATTCTTGCACCACAGTAAAGTAGGCAGGATGACTTCTTTTGAGTACAATTTTAAAACGCCCGGAGTCCAGTAAAAGGAGGAATTTTTTTATATATATATTTTTTTTTTTAAAAAGGAGGTATTTTTTAAAGATTTATTATATAAAAAAAAGTAAAAGGAGGAAATGAAGGAAATATCCGCGGATCAAGGATCTGAGGAGGAAAACCAAGGAAAGGAAAGAAAGCTGAAGGAGGAAAATTATGAATGGTTTTCTTTACGCCACATGTTTACTTCACCAACCCCCACTTTTAGAGCCATTGAGATGATAAACTACTCTAGCTACCTTCTGGATAGTGGGGAAGCTGCACCAGTTTGTCCCACCACACATCAAACCTCTCAAAGCAAGAAAATTTGATTGAGGAAAATGTCTTTTTTCAAAGGAGGAAATTCCTCCTCTGACACAAAAATCGCGGATTTCCGCGGATCCGAGGAAAACCATCAGCACTGATATTTTTTAACAATCCTTGTTATGGCAAACTTTTCTTTCATTCATGAGTTTTAAATCGATAGGCTAGTGGAAAAAAGTGATAAATTTTTTTAATGGCCATAAAAAGAACCAAATTTTCTTTTTTTTTTTTTTTTTATGATGGAAAAGTTTTGGATTTGCTGTCAACTCTCACTCTATGAGCATTGTATAAGTAAGCTTAATTTATCTCAAAAGTCAGGTGAGTTCCATTAACTCTCTCAAGTTCACCCTCATTGAAAATCGAAAAAAAATTATTCGATTCTCCATGCATATGAACTCGAGAGTTAAGTAGGAAACCGATCAATTGTGGGGAAATTCCCACGTTTGCTTCTCATGCCCCTATCAGATAAACTAACCTGGAGGGAATGAATGGGTGTCATCAACGATGACCAAACCACCGTCGTTACTGTCTTCTTGGACAGTCAGGGACGTGGCTTCACTTCCAACTGACATCTAAAGACAAAGATTGGGGGAAAAAATTGATAAATTAATAAATAAATAAATAAAATTATAAATAATAACATTTATAGAGTACCAATCTCCACCAAAAAACAAACATCAAACACTGAAAGAATAATGACATGATTTTGATCTAACGTTTGTGGGTTTTTTACATCCGAGTAGTTTTTTTTGTTTGTTTTTTTAATCTTTGTGAGATAATTATTCAAACATAATCTAAAGTCCAAATGATCAGAATTATACAGATAGAGGTTAAATTCTTTTAAAAAGGAAAGACATAAATTAGATTTTCAGCACATCACCCTGACATAACACCCGATTTAAACTATGTGTTACATATGAAGCCCTGTCTACTATCACAAAAAATCCAAATACAAATTTTTGGCTTTAACTGAAGAATTAAAAAGGCATTTTTGATCCAGTATAATGTGTAAAAAAGAAAAGTTTGGTGCCAGAAAACATCTATTCAGGATTTGAAACCATATTTTAATACTTTCATGAGTAAATGATTAATTTGTATATTTTATTACTTCTCTATTTTTTCCATCTGAAAAATACGAATTTTTAACATTTCAAGTGAACAGGTATGCATGTGTAAAATGAGTCACAGCAACAAGTTAAGATCATATTTCACTTATTTCCATGAGCCATTTCCAAGTCCAAAACAAACTTACCACACTCTGAGGACTTGCGGGCATTGAGAAGGATTCCCTGCTTGCTATGGATTCTGTGTCCGGTGCTGGAATTGTCACGTTGTTTTCTTCCACTACTGGTGCTTTCTGCTGCTTCTTCTTTGTGCCTTCTCTTTTCTACAATAATGTGAGAGAGAGAGAGAGAGAGAGAGAGAGAGAGAGAGAGAGAGAGAGAGAGAGAGAGAGAGAGAGAGAGAGAGAGAGAGAGAGAGAGAGAGAGAGAGAGAGAGAGAGAGAGAGGAGAGAAGGAGGAGAGGAGAGAGAGAGAGAGAGAGAGAGAGAGAGAGAGAGAGAGAGAGAGAGAGAGAGAAAGAGAGAGAGAGAGAGAGAGAGAGAGAGAGAGAGAGAGAGAGAGAGAGAGAGAGAGAGAGAGAGAGAGAGAGAGAGAGAGGAGGAGAGAGAGAGAGAGGAGGAGAGAGAGAGAGAGAGGAGAGAGAGGAGAGAGAGGAGAGAGAGAGAGAGAGAGAGAGAGAGAGAGAGAGAGAGAGAGAGAGAGAGAGAGAGAGAGAGAGAGAGAGAGAGAGAGAGGAGAGAGAGGAGAGGAGAGAGAGAGAGAGAGAGAGAGAGAGAGAGAGAGAGAGAGAGAGAGAGAGAGAGAAGAGAGAGAGAAAGAGAGAGATGAGAGAAAGAGGAGAGAGAGAGAAGATGTGAGAAGAGATGAGAGGGTGAGAGAGAAGAAGAAGTTATCATGAGAGAAAAAATTGCATGGATAAACAAATTGATAAGTAGGTTACATGTTTTCCATGAGAGAAACTTGCATGGAAACAATTAAGAACTGTGAGAAAAACACTTGATAAAATTTTGGCTACCAACAGTGAAAAAGTAATATGCATGAGCCACCATCATCATTATAATGACAATACAAGGTAGCTTAGAAGAGTTACAGTTTGCATCAAACAATAATAGTATTATCTGTATTTATTTTTTGTGTGCAAAAAATCCGAACTTTAAAAACGAAACTTAAAATAACTGTATGGGTCAATTTAGGCCATTATGAAAAACAAAATTACTTTAAAAAGGCTTCAGAATAAATGAAATGCAAATCCTCAACTGAGTCTCAAACGACAATTTTTTCAAATGTTTCTGGGAATCCCATATTACCAGCTGTATATCTGTCATAAAAAGGATGAAAATTGGATGGTAAAAACACTCTAAAATAAATAAAAAATAAAATTCCCTTTATTCATCCCCAAGGGGAAATTTGTCTTTAGGGTCTATTCCAAGGGAAGACTGGAATAACCCAGGCATCAGCCGCAGAGCAGCGCCGCAAAGTGAGCTAGGGCAAGGTGACTTGCTCAAGGCCACACAACGCAGCGGCGGGTGATTGAACTCGGTACCCTTCGGGTAGGAAGCAAAGACCGTACCACTGAGCCACACTGCCCCTAGATGTACAATTAAAACGACGAGGAAAAAGTAAGACAAAGGGGAAAGGTACAAATAGGGAACAGATGTAGATTCCAAGAGCACACTATCAGTGTACTTAGTTTGAGACTACCTAAATGTTTCACTCAGATACCAGCACAAGATCCCACTAGAAAAATAGACTCAAATATTGACAAATCATATGTTAAAAAAAAATTAAAAATTACAGTACACATCAGAGAGATGATTTACAATAAAACACATATCGTCTCCCAAAACTAAAACTATACATTCAACTGTTTCCCTCCCAGCCAAGGACTCCAGCCAGGGTCAGGACAAAACTTTGTAATCTCATTCCAAGACAAAGATGGTAAGAAAGAAATTGGAAAACAGAGATAGGATGATAGAAGACATAGCAAGTACCTCCCTGCCCACTATGGGAGGTCTGGCACCCCACCCAGCTGTCATAAGAGGAAGAATGAATAATCACCATGTCGGTGTAAAACTAAATGTCATTACCTTGTATTCTCGTTTCCTTTTCCTGAAAATGGCACCCATGTTAGGATCATCTCCCACCTTCTCGAAAGAACGGGCCAGTACTGTAAACATAGATTGAAAAAAATCATGATCAACGATTAGAAATCCTTATTACATCACAAAGCCGAAAGGAAAAGATCAGGAACTCGAGGAACAAAGAAAGTATTGGACTGGAACCCTCAGGGCAGAAGATCAAGGGGAAGGCCACGAGGAACATGGAGAAGAATTAAAGAAGCTGATATACAGAGAAGTGGTAAGACCTGTAATGAGATTTAAAAATTAGCTCGGGATAGAGAAGGATGGAAACTGTTTGTCTGTGGCCTATACCCTGACCCAGGGTGAAAAAGGCAATGATGATGATGATGATTACATCACTGATTTGTTGACTTGTTAACCTGCGAACAGCTGTACTCTGGAAAACCAAGTATTGAAAAATTTGACCAGAAAACTCGTCCTTCAAATATCGATTGATTTAAATGACACTCCTCTGGGCAAAAACCCTCAAACCTTGGACTTCACGACATCCCAAGTTTGGAGAGTTTTTGCCATGATGAGGGCCATTTAAATCATTCGATATTTGAAGGACGAGTTTTCTGACCAAATTTAAAATACTTGGTTTTCCAGAGTATGGAGTCAACAGGTTAATACATTTTTTATAAAACGTAACACATTTTTAATTTATTTGCTACTCTTTTTCTTCTTTAAAATATTATATGCTTTTATTATTATAATATATTTAGAATGATCCTAAAATACAGCTCAAAAATTCATTTTGCAAGCTTACTTTGAGACAATATATACCTTTATGACTAATTCTTATTTTGAAGTTCATTATCTTTGATGGTCGTAGACTGAAAACCGTGCTAACTTACTTTTAGTCTCCATTTCATCATCATCGATAAGCAAAGACACAACCTCTCGTGGCTTCAGGGAATCGGGTTTGTAGTTGCCTCCAGAAATTACCATTTTTTGGATCTAATAATGTACAAAAGAAGTGAAAAAAAAAAAAATTAATAAATTGGACTGAGTAGCAAGGGCTGTTTGAAAACAACGACAACAAAATATTTTATTTTTTAAAAATAAATCTCTAAATTTCTGCTAAAAAATAAAGGGGGAGGAGATTGCAAAACCGATTGATGCAGAATAGTTTTACCAGAGTAAAAATCTTGAATCATTTTAATTACTTATAATACCAGAGTAAAAAAAGAACGGGAAGCTTTAATATGGTGAAACACTGAAAATGTCAGATGAAAATTGCAGCATGCAAGACTTTTATCCAATTTCTTTTTGGTACAGGCAATGCTGTTACCAGCAGGTACTCATTTTACACCCGAGTACAGTGAGAGAATGTGGCTAGAATGAAAAAAGGGTCATTTGCCAAGACAGCCCTGTACTGGACAGCAGAAGGGAAGAGAAAGCTGTTTGTTTTTTAAAAATGTTTTTAAGGGTTTACGCGGGAGCTTGCAACACATTAAGGTCATATCAGCGCCAGTAAAAAGGAAGAAAATGGGATAGTAAAAAGTTCCAGAATTACAATTAAAGCATCCAAGTAAAGGTAAGACAAAGGAGAATTGGTTCAAATAGGAAACAGATGTAGATTCCAAGAGCACACCATCAAAGTACTTAGTTTGAGATCACCTAAATGTCTCATCCAGACACAAGCACAGGTCCCCACTAAATAGAATACACTCAAATGTTTACAAATCATACATAATATGTAAAAAAAAAAACATTGTACAGTACATAACAGAGAGATGATTTACACAGAGAAAGCGGGTAAGACCCAAAGAAACCTGGCGAAGGACCATGTAGAAACAGCCACCGCAAAAAATGGAGATGTCCGGTGGATGCCCTATGTGCCTAAAGGCCTGAAGAGGATTAAGTAACAGTGAGAAAATGTGAGTAAAGAGCCATAGCATAGCAAGCCTCGAAAAGTCAGAAGACGAGAGTCATACAACAATTAGGCGGCAAATCAATTTACCTCACTCTTTTCCTTAGCCCTCTGCAGGATGCGTTCCTCGATGGAGCCTTTACAGATAAGTCTGTAGACCGTCACCTGTTTGGTCTGGCCCAGCCTGTGGGCCCTGTCCATGGCCTGCTGGTCCACTGTGGGGTTCCAATCACTATCGTAGAATATCACCTGGATATACCAAGATTATTGCGAATAATTTGGGGGGTTTTTTGGTGATGATAATAATATCTGAATATAATATTTATTTAAAACATACTTCGGGATGGCCTTACACAAAAAAAACCCAGAAAAGCCTGAAACGTTTTTGTGTAAGACCATATGAAAATATAGCTGTAAATCATTTTTTAAAAAGGATAAATATTCACCCACATCTTTCTTTACTATTGCCTTTAAACAACTAATTATTTCATATTCAAATTTTCAAAAATTTAAATACTGATACCGGAAAATTTCAAAAAGCTGGTTTTCAAGATTTAACAAGAAAAAAGGCATCCCTGCATACTCAATGCACTTCACGGTGCTTCATTTTTAACCCCACCAGAAAATCCATATAGTACAAATCAACTGTCTGGGTCCTTTTTTTTTTTTGTATTGGGATTCTTATAATATATCTGTAACAATTCAAAAGCCAATCCAAAATTCATTGGCACTGGAGTGGGATAGCATAAATATGAAGTCCTAGCCCAAGGAAAATGTCAGGGCCAGAGGTGAACAACTATTGTAATCCATCCAATTACTGACCCTCTTCAACATTGCTTGAATTTATAACAACTCTTCAAAAACTCATTATGCAGCTTTTGAATGCAATTCGGAGCACGCAATGAATTTAAAAAATATATTCTTTTCGGTAAGATATAATAGGAAAACAATAATACAAAACTACGAAAAGGATTGTGTGACTGTAACGACAAAATTTTACTGACATTCGAAGTAATGCATTATTATATCAGACCTGCCAACCCTTCACATTCCAAAGTGGAATCAGAACACCTAAAAATAGGAATTTGAAACAAAAAATAGAAATTTCACCTTTCACCCCCCTCTTTCATCATTTTTTATTCTTATCATTAACATCATTTATGTAAATCGGAATGGTACAAAAAGGCTGAGTGAAAATTGGAATGATTCCGCCAAAAGCATAAGCGTTGGCAGGTATGAATACGTTTTAAGGAGAAGATTATATCGCGCAAACCAAATTATGAACTCACAGTATCAGCTGCTGTCAAGTTTATCCCAAGACCTCCTGCCCGAGTGCTTAAAAGAAAGACAAAGATGTCGGATTTGGTCTGAAAGTCAGCCACCATATCACGCCGCTCTGAGATCTTCGAGGATCCGTCCAGTCTCATGTAGGTGTGTTTCCTGTACCACATGTACTCCTGGAGCGAGGGGAAAACAGTTTGATAATATATATCTTAAATATGAAATATTATGTAATAAAAACGATAAAATAAAATAAAATTTCTTTCACTCATCCTGAAGAGGAAATTTGCCTTTAGGGCCTATTCCAAGGGAGGACTAGAATAAACCCAGACACCAGCCACAATGCAGCGATGCAAAGAAATGAGCTATGGCAAGGTGGCTTGCTCAAGACCATGCAGTGAGTGTGCTGGGTGGTTGAACTCAGTACCTTTTAGATCAGGTACGAAGCAAAGACCATGCTACTGAGCCATGCTTCCTATAGATAGTTCGAAGATGACGTCACTCATGTCTTTGTTATTGTTTTTTGCCATCCGCGTTTATGAGTACTTCTCACTAAACTGTATTAACCAGACTATAAACCTTCAAGGATACACACAGTTTTGTGTGTTGGTCCGTTATACTTCCGGATGGCAATGTTGTGAACTTCTTAGCCAAGTGCATACTTCTTCTTCTTCTAGGTTCCATGCCTGGTCCAGGCTTCGGATACTGCATGAATTATCTCTCTCCATTCCTCCCTGTCTCTTGCTTTTTCAAACAGCTCTTGGATTGTTAGGTTGGTGAAGCCCTTCAGTTGGTCTATGAGTGTTTTTCTTTGTCTCCCCCGGGCGCGTTTACCAGGTATTTTTCCACAACTTGCCAGGTATTCATTCTTATCTTTCCTTACTATGTGTCCGAAAAAGGATAGTTGTCGATCCACTATTAAGGGCATTAGTTTCCTTTGTTGGTATATTTGTTTTAGCACTTCTTCGTTCGTTTTGTGTGCAGTATACAATATTCTCTGCATCCTTCTCAAGCACCACATTTCAAAAGCTTCAATGTTCTTTTGTGTTTCTGCATTTGTAGTCCAGCTTTCGCATCCGTATAACAAGATTGGCCACACGTAGCACTTCAAGACTCGGAATCTAATCCCGAACGACATCTGTTTGTTTTTCAAGATGTTTCCCAGGTCCATGAAGGCCTGTTTGGCTTGAGTTATTCTTGCTCGTATGTCTCGGTTACATCTTCCATCTGTTGTCACTATTGAACCTAGGTATTTAAAACTTTCTACGTTGGTAAGTTGCTCGCCATGAATCGTTATATTGCAGGTGTTGTTGTTTTCGGGGTTTTTCTGTATTACCATGCATTCCGTTTTGGTGATATTCACTTCCATTCCCTTGGCTTCACTATCTACTACCACTTTGTCAACAATCTTTTGAAGTTGGATTTCTGATGTTGCAATGAGTACCGTATCGTCTGCGTATCTTATATTATTTATGTTGTGACCTCCTACTTTTATTCCCTCCATATTATTTATGCCCCTCATGATTGTTTCTTGGTATAGATTAAACAGATCTGGTGAGGCAACACACCCTTGACGGACTCCTTTCTTAATAGGAATGGAATTTCCTATAGAGTTTCCGATTTTGATAGATGCCTGCTGGGTGTAGTATAATGTTTGCATGAGTCTGAGGTCTTTCTCATCAGCGCCAATGGAGTGCAGTTGTTTTAGTATTTCTTCGTGGCGTACTCTATCAAAAGCTTTTTTGTAGTCGACAAAACAGAGGTATAGTGGGGTCTGAACCTGTATAGCTCTTTCACTTAAAACACGGAGGAGGTATATTGCGTTCCTTGTCCCTCTGTCAGGTTGGAATCCATATTGTTCTTCTGCGATTTCGGGGTTAATCTTATTCCTTAGCCTGTTGATAATTATACGCAACAGTATTTTGTTGATGTGGCTTATTAAACTTATAGTTCTAAAATTTTCGCATCTGACTGCACCTGCTTTCTTTGGTATTGCTATGAAAATAGAGTTACAGAGATCTTCTGGAATTTTCCCAGTATTGTATATATTGTTGAATAATATGTGAAGTTCATCAATTGCTAGATCTCCTAGGCTTTTTAATACCTCTACAGATATTTCATCAGGGCCTGTTGCTTTACCATCCCTCATTCGTTCCATGGCATGTTCAATTTCACTTTTGGTGATGTTTGGTCCGCTTAATGGTTCTTTGAATTTCAGTGGTGGTTCATTTCTATTTGGATCATTGTACAGTTCGCCTATGTATTCTACCCATCGGCTTTCTATATGTTGTTCTTCAAATAGCAGTTCCCCTTGTTTGTTTTGGATACAACTTCCTGCTGCTTTGCTTTTCCTTTTCCCTGATAGTTCTTTTATTCTTTGTTGAGCTTGTTGGGGGTTGGGTTTGTATTCTCTTTCGATTTCGCAGCATTTCCAGTCTAGATAGTTCTCGTGTGCCTCGATGCATTTGGATTTAATGTGGTTGTTCAATGTTTGGTATTCTGCAGACCCTCTGTTGCATTTTCGTCTTTCTTCAAATAGGTTTAGAATTTCATTTGTCATCCATTCCTTTTTGCTGTTTATTTGAGCTATTGGTAAATGCTTTTCTGCAGTTGCTTTGACACACTTTTGGAATATATCAAATTGTTTTTCACATTTTTCGTTATCAGGTTCACTTTGGCTTTGTATCATGAGTGCATTTTCAAATTCTTCTCTCATTTTTGTTTGTATGCCATTGTCTTTGCATAACCTGTAATCCCTCTTTATTCTACCAGCTGTTCTCTGAATAGCTTTAAACTTTATCCTTACTGTACAAACAACTGGGACATGGTCACTGTCTACATCGGCGCCTGGATAGGTTTTGCAATTTAATATGCCATTTCTGAATCTTGATGATACTGCTATAAAGTCTATCTGGTTCCTTGCTCTGTCCCTGGTGATTGCCATGTCCAGGTTCTTCTTGGGTGTTGTTGAAACCAGGTGTTTGAAATCATTAATTTATTTGTTCTACACCAATCTGCCCAGATGTTTCCTCGTTCATTTCTGTCTCCGAGTCCATGTGGTCCGATTATGTCACCATCTCTGCCTCTGCCAATCTTAGCATTTAGGCCCCCCATTACCATAAGGACTTCTTGTGATTTACACATTCGTTTTGCTTTGTCTAGTGAATGGTAAAACTCTGTCATATCTGCATCTGTCGCCTCTTCTGTTGGTGCATAAACTTGAATAATATTGGTGTCAACTACAGGTCCTCTTAGCTTAACCAGCAAAACTCTGTCTGAGATTGCTACGTGCCCTTTGTAAAATTTGGTTGATTTTTGGTCTAAGATCATCCCTCCTCCTTTTTGGAAAGAGGTTCCACCACTCCATATGATCTTATATGTCGTGTTGTTTTCTTGTTTTGACATGGTTCCCTGCTCTTTCCATTTCATCTCTGCCAGGCCAAGAATATTTATTTGGAGCCGTTTCATTTCTTTTAGAATGTTGTTTAGTTTTCCTTTTTGGGCACAGGTCCTGACATTCCATGTCCCAATTTTGGTTTTGTCACATTTGTTAAATTTATTTCGCCTCGTAACTGGCTGACGGTTCGGTGTGACCTGACGAACATCACGCTCCCAACCGAGCGAGGCAGCAGTCTTCCGTGAAAACATGCTCCCCTTTACGCTGTCACCGTTTAACTTTTTGGACTTATTCATGCAGTTAACTCGGCAAAGTTACAAGAATGGTTTGCCATTGCCTATTCTTGTCGCCCTCTGCAGTTGGCCAGCTTGACCTGTTACCGTTCGACACCACGAGGAGGTTGCAGTAGGGCTTGATGATGATCTATCTTTGCAGACTTGGCATCATCCATTTGTCGAAGTGCATACTATCTATATATAAATAAAATAATTGCATTTATTTCTTTAGCATATTTCCATACATTACAACTTTTATTGCTGTAGCAAACTCTTCAAATATAAACGCCGCCAGATCATTTCTCCAGCGGATTCCAGCTCAATGCGGCATATCAGGAAATAAGGAAGCTGATAGACTCGCAAAAAAAATGTTGCCAATAAAACATACTGCATAATTTCAGCAAGACAAAACACATAATTAAGAGCCTTCATACTACACCAATGTGTTCAGATGATTACCATGTGATGCCCAGACATGAACAAGTAATCCTGTTCCGCCCAAGGACAGACCACAATAGACTGAAAAAGCATATATGCACTGACGCATGAAACTGACACAGTCACCGGTCTGCTCATGTGTTGAGGAGGAGGATGATGCAGAGCATATACTGCAGCGATGAAGAAAAACTCTTAAGTCATAAAGAGCTATGGCCTTCTGCATAATAATTGGCAGCTTTCAAGATTATTTATCAAAATTCAAATCAATAAGATTTCACTCGCTCATGAACAAATGTAAGAGTAAAGTAACTAATCTTTTTTTTTTTTTTTTTTAAATTTATAGGTTCTCACCTCCAGTAAGTCAATCATCCGTGTCATTTGTGAGTAGATGAGCACTCTGTGGTTCTCATTCTTGAGGCGTTGAAGCAAAGAGTCCAAGACATACAACTTGCCAGCATCTGTCACTAGAGATTCCTTGTCTAAAGAAACAAAAATATGAAATTTTCCAAAGTCCGAATATATGGAGAAATTTATACCAAAAAAAGCAAGATTTTCACACATACCAATATGAAATACCACATTTAAATGCTTAAGAATTGTATAGTGAGTTAAAATGTGACCAAATTTTCATTTCTGAGTGAAGATTCAATATTTTTATAACTCTCTCCAAAATTTTGCATTCCTGCCTATTCCACCAAAAAATATATTTGTAAAAATACACATTTTAAGTTCCATCTATAAAGCTATATACAAATTTTGAATTCAGGAAACTTTATTGAAAATGAAAAATCAGATTCTGCAGTTTAAAAAATCCAAATTTGATTTGGCACTCAGAAAATCTGCATGTCGGTCTGTTTTACCTGGAATGGGGTTGGGTTGGGTTTTTTATTTTTATTTTAAGGGTTTTACAGCGCTTGCAACACATTTAGGTCATAACAGCGCCAGTAAAAAAGAAGACAATACAATCGTAAAAACATTCTAGATGTACAATCAAAAGTATGTGAGGAAAAAGTAAGACAAAGCGGAATTGGTTCAAATAGGGAACCGATGTAGATTCCAACAGCACACTATCAGTATAAGATCACCTAAATGTCTCACCCAGACACCAGCACAGGTCTCCACTAGGAGGACTACACTCAAATGTTTACAAATCATATGTTAAAAATTTTTTAAATAACAGCGTATAACAGAGTGATGATTTACAAAGAAAAAAATATCATCTCCCAAAACTATAACTATATTCAACTGTTTCCCTCCCACCCAAGGATTCCGGCCAGGGTCAGAACAAAACTAGGTAATCTCATACCAAGACAAAGACAGAAAGCAATTGGAAAACAGATACAGAGAGATAGAAGAGACAGCAAGTACCTCCCTGCCCAATATGGGAGGTCGGGAACCCCACCCAAATTACCTGGAATCAAGACACTGTTCCATCCAAAGCGTGGCTTGATAGCGTACAGCCCTGCTCGCTCCTGGTGTGAGAAATAATGAGATGACCAACTGGACGCCGCATAGTGCTCGGGAGTTCCATAACACAAGGACTGCTGAGCTTGTAGAGAGCCGCATAACTGCTCCTTCATCCTGTCCCATTCAGCACTACGATCCACTGTGTAGTGATTTATTGAGGGGCAAGCAACCTAAAGGAATGGAAAGTTTTATATAATGAATATTATGAAGCACTGCAAATAAAACCCCTTAAACCTATCAAACAACAATTAATTGCTAAAATATATATTGCAGGAAGAATACAGAATGCTAAATAAACTTTTGAGAAACAGAATTAAAACAAATATACATTAAAATGTCAAGATTTGACTCTTGAAAAAAAAAAAATCGTACAATCTGAAGAAAAAGCATACAATCTTACAAAGGTGATAAAAGCATACAAATAAGCTTTTTTGGCCTACAGTTGGCAGCCCCGTTAGAGTACACCATGTATTATTACACCAAAAGGCAGAATCTCATTAGAGAAAACAATGCTCAATGCGCATCTTGTATTTTATATGTTTTTCTCCAACAAGTCAAATTGTGACTTATGTTCTTGCAGCTGAAGGTGTCTTGCATTTAATACTACTGCACGGTGATTATTTTATTATTGGAATCTTGAAGTGTATGATCAGTATTTCTTTTATAGTATATTGTTTTATTTGAGTCTTTAAGTTTATCATCACTATTTCTTTTATGGTATATTGTTTTATTTGAGTCTTAAAGTTTATCATCACTATTTCTTTTATGGTATATTGTTTTATTTGAGTCTTTAAGTTTATCATCACTATTTCTTTTATGGTATATTGTTTTATTTGAGTCTTAAAGTTTATCATCACTATTTCTTTTATGGTATATTGTTTTATTTGAGTCTTTAAGTTTATCATCACTATTTCTTTTATGGTATATTGTTTTATTTGAGTCTTAAAGTTTATCATCACTATTTCTTTTATGATATAAGATAAAATAAATTTGTCTTTTGTTAACCCAGGTCTCGGCAGCAACACAAAATGAGCATTACAGGTAAATAATAAAATATCTTTATTGTCCATGATGAAGGCAATTTCCTGCTCAGTGTAAATACAAGAAACAATTTGATGAAAAATGGAATCAAACATAATTCCTTTGGGTGTTAGGACAATGCTTTAATATCTCAGCCATCTAATAAGAAATGTTTAGTATTTACATCTCCAGATTAAAAAAAAAAATAATAATAATAATTATGTGGTATCATCAACTTACTCCTTTTAAAATCTGATACCTAATTACTACATTGAAATCAGTTTTTCCTTGCTTTTTACTTTTACCTTTGGAATCAGAATGTTGAAGAACGACGGTAAAAATGCAGGCTGACATTTTAATAACTTTGGGGGCCTAAACTTGTGTGGGAAGAGAGGCAAGTTGATTTCCTCTGCACTGGGACTTCTTACAGGGGACTGGAAATACAAGAAAATGAAATACGTGTAAAAAAAAAAATAATAATAATAATAACATTGAATTTTACAGCACAACTTTTATCTAAAACATAATACAGACAAATTTAGCAACTTTTTAAATGTCAATTTTTAGTAATTTGACAAGAAAATTAGTAATTTCTGAAATCGTGTACTAACAACAATTTGACATTGACGATCACTTCAACATTACATCGTCATGCTGATGCGCTGTATAAATGCTTTATTATTGTTATTATTATTATCATCATCATTATTATAATTATTATTGTAGTTTTATCAATAATATTATCATCATCGTAATTGGCTATGAAATTTGTCTAAAATTCGTAAGATTACGAAAAATTCGTAAGATTCAGCAGGTATGGTGATAGTTTCCTCAATAATATAAGTTTCACAATGATATCATTTCAATCATGTATGTAAGAAGCTTTAAGTTTGATCTAAAGGAATCAATGGTTTGTCAGAATTATAAGTCATACAGCTCCATAAAAAAGGAAATCGCATACACTTAAAATCACTACACAGACCTATGTCATATATTTCACACCTTGGGAAGCCAATCTGCTATCATTTTGTGCCACACAGTATTTGAACTGCTTTTCATTATTTAACCCAGAGACACTGATGAAATCATTCTATGATTTTTCAAAATAGCTTAATATTGCCTTTTTTTTCTTTAAAAACAAAACAAAAACAAAACCCTTTTATCACAGCCTCATAAGCAAATCATAAAGATATTCCTTCAAAACAGACTGCATAGCAAGAAGATGACATCTGATATTCCTTCAAAACAGACTGCATAGCAAGAAGATGGCATCTGATATTCCTTCAAAACAGAATGTATAGCAAGAAGATGACATCTGATATTCCTTCAAAACAGAATGCATAGCAAGAAGATGACATCTGATATTCCTTCAAAACAGAATGTATAGCAAGAAGATGACATCTGATATTCCTTCAAAACAGAATGCATAGCAAGAAGATGACATCTGATATTCCTTCAAAACAGACTGCATAGCAAGAAGATGACATCTGATATTCCTTCAAAACAATGTATAGCAAGAAGATGACATCTGATATTCCTTTCAAAACAGAATGTATAGCAAGAAGATGACATCTGATATTCCTTCAAAACAGAATGCATAGCAAGAAGATGACATCTGATATTCCTTCAAAACAGACTGCATAGCAAGAAGATGACATCTGATATTCCTTCAAAACAGACTGCATAGCAAGAAGATGACATCTGATATTCCTTCAAAACAGAATGTATAGCAAGAAGACAACTCTGATATTCCTTCAAAACAGAATGTATAGCAAGAAGATGACATCTGATATTCCTTTCAAAACAGAATGTATAGCAAGAAGACAACATCTGATAGTCCTTCAAAATAGAATGTATAGCAAGAAGATGACATCTGATATTCCTTCAAAACAGAATGTATAGCAAGAAGACAACATCTGATAGTCCTTCAAAAAGAATGATAGCAAGAAGATGACATCTGATATTCCTTCAAAACAGAATGTATAGCAAGAAGACGACATCTGATAGTCCTTCAAAATAGAATGTATAGCAAGAAGATGACATCTGATATTCCTTCAAAACAGAATGTATAGCAAGAAGACAACATCTGATAGTCCTTCAAAATAGAATGTATAGGAAGAAGATGACATCTGATATTCCTTTCAAAACAGAATTTATAGCAAGAAGAAAAAATACTTGAGCTTTTATATTGTGCAAGTGGTCCCTGACCAACAGCAACACCTAACATGTAGAACGAGGCATGACGCCTGTTAGGCGATATTACAATTTTTTCTGACAGAGACAACGCTGTTAATGTCCAGGTACTCATTTTACACCCGAGTACGGTGAGAGAATGCGAGTAAAGAGTCTTTTCCAAGCTCAACTATGCGCCGAGCGAGGATCGAACCCAGGACCTTCCGATCCGAAAGCAAGTGTCATACCACTAGACCTTATAGCAAGAAGATGACATCTGAACATTACCTTTGTAGGAGAGTGAGTGGGGCTGAGAGGGCTCTTCTTCTGACTCAGACTTTGGCACATGTGTCGTAAACGGATCTGGCGATGACTGAAAGTTTCTGGTATGTAATGAAGATGGACGTTTACGTGAGAGATGAATCTAGATACATGACTGGTGAAGACGAGATCTTGGAGGACTGGACTCAAATGGACAGCAGCTGGACTGGTTGGTCTCAAGGAATCGAGTGACAGACAAGTCTTCTGGGGTGGGCTGAAATCAGAGCAGTTATATTTTGTAAATATTGATTACACCAAATTTTTTTTTTAATAATTTTTTAAATCATATTTTCATGATATCCCAATGTGCCAAATACTTCTCTGGCATCTGTCTGGGTTTTAAGTGATGCATTAATGCTTTATTTTGTTTTTGTCATTGGCTGAAGAAGGGTTTTGAACCCGAAACTTTTAAGTGTTTGGCATTTTGTTCTTTTTCAAAGCTGTTACATTTATTTTTGTTCATTACTTTTTACAGTCCACAGCTTCTAGCAACCTAGTATCAGTTTGACAAATGTCAGGCACCCTTTTTGCACTAACATTTTTACAATCACTGTGTCAACTATCAAGTTACTGACAATGCTCGTCACCTGACTTTTTTATTTTGTAAAAACATGTCATCAATCAGCCCAACAACCCCACTTATGAAAAGAGCAAAAGATTCAATTTAGTTAACACTATTTATCTCTACAATTAACATAGTAGTAGTGCCGTTCTGCGCCAAAGAAAAATCAATGAGTTAAAATTTGAGATTGTTTTTGTTTTTGTTTTTTTACGGCACTTCCAACACATTAAGGTCATATCAGCGCCAGTAAAAAGGAAGAAAATGGGATAGTAAAAAGTTCTAGAATTACAATTAAAGCACAAAAGAGAAGGTGAGACAAAGGGGAATTGGTTCAAATAGGGAACAGATGTAGATTCCAAGGCACACGTCAAAGTACTTAGTTTGAAATCACCTAAAAGTCTCATCCAGACAAAAGCACAGGTCCCAACTAAGAGGAATACACTCAAATGTTTACAAATCATATAATATAATATGTAAACTAAACATAATACAATGCCCTAACAGAGAGATGATTTACAAGGAAAAAAATATCATCTTCCAAAACTATAACTATACATTCGACTGTTTCCCTCCCAGCCAAGGAACTCCCGACCAGGACCAGGACAAAACCAAGTAATCTCATTCCAAGACAATGACAGGAAACAATTTGGAAACAAATTAATTTTGAAATAGGAAGGAAACAAGATAAAAATTGATGAGAACATATTATGAACAGAATGCCAGGGAATACTGGGTTTCCTCAAATCGCCTCTTAACAGGACAAATATGTGCAGATGGAAACTTGGGAACAGTGGAGCCTGCCGGAAATGTCAGGCAGCTCCAGAGACCAGCGATCATATCGTCCTCTCCACTGTCCAGTAACTAAACCTGAAAGTGGCTTTGAAACAGTTCTTAGGGTGGAGGATGACTTTCGAAGCTGGGTTGATGAAATGAATCTGGAGGTAGAGCCATACTTTACTACTACTACTACATGAATAGAATACAGAATATAATCAAAGATTTTGAGGACGTTAGAAACTGCCTTACCTTTCTTCTCGCCACATGAAATGTTGGTGTATTCTGTATGCAGCTTTCAGTAACAGGAAAACACCAAGCCACCTAAATTTGAAGACGGAATAAAAAAATGTAATAAAAGGAAAAGGAAAAATCCAAATTATCATTATAAAATACCATAAATGAAATTCCACATTCCAGCACAATATAATTTCATGAAAATAAGCATCAGAGGTAATGAAAGATTGTATAAAATTCACAGAGGCAGCGTGAAAATGTGAAAAAGTATCAGATAGATTTAGTAAACTTCTAAAATACTACTTTTGTAATCAGACACTTATCATCAGCATCCACTGCAAACAGTGCAAGTAACAGCTATCCCCATACAAAATCAGAGAGCGACTCTGCCATTTTATTCCCCCGTGGTCGTCATTTTTTGCAGGCACTTTTGCCGTTGGTGACTGGTGAGTCATCTCTGTGTACCATGCGGTGATCAGGAAGCTGCTAGATCTGGCAGAAAGCATTTTGCCACATAGCAGTCCCATCCAAAGGGTATTAATTAATTACTATTGTTCATTTAACACTTCAGATAACAGGACAAACTCTGGCTCCATAGGCCTTATGCAGAGATGCCAACTTGGAGCAATATGACCTCACTGAAATTTGACACAAGTTGCCCGTAACCCGGAATGTTTTGCTCCAGACCGGATTATTTTCCGGTGAATCCGGGGTTTTGGCATCACTGTGTTTGTTATGTGTTGTTCCCTTATATTATATGAGTCACATTTACTCTCTTCATCTTTCTATCCATCAACTCTTTCACTGCCATTACATTGATTGAGGAGGGATGTAAGTTTGGAAAAAGGAGGAAATTCCTTCTTTGACTGCAAAAACACCCCCAAAAAACAGGGATTTCCACAGATCTGAGAAAAACCATCAGCACTGTCAAATAATAAATCTGTTTTTAAGGGGTTTTACGGCACTTGCAACACATTAAGGTCATATCAGCGCCAGTAAAAAGGAAGAAAATGGGAGAGTAAAAAGTTATAGAATTACAATTAAAGCACAAAAGAAAAGGTAAGACAAAGGGGAATTGGTTCAAATAGGGAAGGATTCCAAGAGCACACTATCAAAGTACTTAGTTTGAGATCACCTAAAAGTCTCATCCAGACACAAGCACAGGTCCCAACTAAGAGGAATACACTCAAATGTTTACCAATCATATAATATAATATGTAAACTAAACATAATACAATGCATAACAGAGAGATGATTTACAAGGAAAAAAATATCATCTCCCAAAACTATAACTATACATTCGACTGTTTCCCTCTCAGCCAAGGACTCGACCCAAGCCAGGACAAAACCAAGCAATCTCATTCCAAGAAAAAGACAGAAAGCAATTGAAAAACAGATAAGAGGGGATAGAAGACGCAGCAAGTACCTCCCTGCCCGCTATGGGAGGTAGGAACTAGTGCCGAGCTGAAGACCGGTCTGGACCGGCGGTCCCACGGTCTTTTAGCTGTGAACCGGAGACCGGTCCCATAGGGGAAGACCGGCGGCGGTCCTCACTTCTTATCACCTTCGGTCTCGCGCCATAGCCTACTACTTCCCCAGCGATTCGTTGCCTTCGGTTGCCTATCTTCCACCAATCACCACCCATCCCACTTAATTAATCGCACCCACCCCCCTTTGCCATACACTAAACGACACAGACGACCATACAGGCAGACGACCACCAACCTCCACTCCGCAAACCGCCCTTTCGTGTGTGAGATGGGGGGAACAGGAGGCGCACGCCTTGGACGATTCCATTATACGGGGTAAATTTCAAAATTTACTACACCATAATGATCGCAATGACAATGATCTATGGTGAAGGCATGACCCCTCTTCTCTAATGGGTTATTGTTTGAAATGTATGTGACTACTAAAGATGTGTGTTTGTGTGTGTGTGTGTGTGTGTGTGTGTGTGTGTCGAACCTAGCAAGTAGCAAATCCGATTTTTTGTTTTCTTTTGTCCATCTCTTGTCACCACTCCTTTCTATCGCAGTGTTGTCATTTAAAATAATACAATAATATTAAAATTTCGTTTGGTGTTTTTACTAATCAAATAATATGAGTTTCATTAGTTTCTTCCTTCCAAAAAACCCAGTTATAACGTCTGAATTTTAAAAAAGTCCAATAGAATATTTGGGGACCCCGATAGCTCAGTTGATAGAGCACTCTCTTTATACGCAAAGGGCCAGAGATCGATCCCGGGTGCAGTCGAGTTTTTTCTGAATCCCTGTCTACTCAGCAATGAATGGGTAGCTGAGTTTGTTAGATCTGGCGAAAAGTCACCATCGACCCCTCTTATTACCTCATCCACCCCCTCTTATTATAACTTCACGCCTCTCTCTTACTCTTCAATGCTCACTGCCCTCTAATGTGTGTGTGTGTGTGGGGGGGGGGGGGTAGGAGTTGCGTGTGTGTATCAACGCCACGAACAACTCGACAACGCCTTGGGCGATGCCATTATCTCCGTTAATGGGGATAAATTTTATTAAATTATCGAAGTAACAATGAAGTACGGTGAGCAAATAAAGAAGGCATCACCCCTCTTCTCTAATTAGGTTACAATTTGAAATGAGTGTGACTACTCCGTGTGTTTTACTCCTGTAGACCACGGTTTTCATCGTGTAGCGGTCTTTAACGGTTCAAGAATGAACGATCCCACGGACTCAAAGATCAAACCGGTTCGAATTTCCAAGTCTCTCAGGAATGTTCAATGTCGAAAAGGACCGGTCCTTGCGGTCTTCATTTCCCAAGGACCGTAGGACCGTGGTCCTTAAGCTTGCCAAGGACCGCCCCGCACTAGTAGGAACCCCACCCAGAATAATAAATCTCTTACCTGACAAGCAGCCCTCCATACATGTAGGAGTGAATCTCGCTTGGTGACAAATCAATTAGACGAGTGAAAGAAA
This sequence comes from Berghia stephanieae, assembly GCF_034508935.2. Classification (NCBI taxonomy): domain Eukaryota; kingdom Metazoa; phylum Mollusca; class Gastropoda; order Nudibranchia; family Aeolidiidae; genus Berghia; species Berghia stephanieae. The sequence continues at coordinate 139,727,970 of NC_088360.1, read as the reverse complement.
AGGTAGACTGAGCAGAAGGTGGATTATCTGGGGAACAAAATGACACATGGCAACACATTGAAAAAACATATCCAACAACCCCCCCCCCCAAGAAAATCTCACATTCACTCATTTTATTTAATGTAAGAAGAAATGTTAAAGATTCATTTTATCTTTTCTCCTTTCAAACAATTAGATTAATTACTTACAGTTATGTGGTCCAGTGGTATGTATGGCACTCGCCTTCGGATTGTAAAGTCCAGGGTTCAACCCCCGTGTTCTGAGAGGTGCATAAGTTGAGTCCTTGGAAAAGGGTTTTTAATCACATTTTTTTCGCCGTTCACAGGTATAAATGAGTACATGGCCATTAACAGCGTTGTCTTTGTCGGTAAAATTGTAATATTGCCTTACAAACATCAATGTCTCGTCCTACATGTTATAAGTGTTGCTGTTGGCTAGGGACCAAAATCAAATTCAGTTGTAATGCCTGAACAAGGTTCATCTGTTATTTTCAACTGAAGTCTTTTAATTTAGGTAAGTAAAACAGCAACATAAAGAGGGTGGACACTTACATTCAATTAAGTAGTTAATAGTTAAATAAGGCACTCTATCAATTTTTTCTCAACTTAAGTCTGTCAATTGACTGTAATCTTCCTCTTCTTCTTCAAGTACCAAGTCTGTGCCAGACGTCGGTGATCATGGTACGCCATTCATCTCTCTGATCAGATAACCTCAGAGAACTAATATTACTCTTCTCTTTCTTTGTCACCCAGCTGTTCAAACTATTCAAATATGTTTTTCTGTAATCTACAACAAAAAAAAATGTTAAAAAGCTACATAAACAGGGTAGCCACTAAAACCAATTCAGTAGTTGTGACTGAACAAAGAACTAAAGTCTTCCAATCTAAAGATAAACTTTAAAAAGGTAAAACCTACTTGAGGAGATTGGCTTACTAAATCCATTTTTTAAAGTACTCATGGCGAAACTAGAAAAAAAAAAAGTCCCATAATTTTTCTCAACCAAAGACTTCCACTTTCACCATAATTGAAAACAAAACAAAAAGATGATCCTGAATGATTTTCAAATATACGATAGACCTTCCTCACCGCCGTCATTAGAGGGAAAGAGGGATCTGTGTATATTTTCAGGGGAGAAAATGTACAACATGTTGAACACGATGTGGTGGAGACTGGGCAAGGAGGAGGTCAATAAACCTGGGAAGATGAGGAAGACATAATCAATCAATTATATAATGAAAATTACCACAAACATTTCACATCTAACAAAACAAAAACAATTTTTAAAAATTAATTAAAATTCAGGGTTTTAAAAAAAAAGCATAATATTTATATTATATTTTCATTATCCATCAAAATCTATTCAAACTCGACAAATGATGTGTATATTTTTTCTTTTAAAGTATTACAAAAAGAAGTGTTAAGCTTTTGTTTTAAAGTGTAATGCTGATAGCCGGAAATTATCTACATAATTCTGAATTAAAATATTTTACTTTTTTTTACAATAGCAACTGCCCTAAAAGTTGCAAACATAATCTTTGGCTTCTATCTAAAATAGATTTTTTTTTTTTAACAACTACAAACTTTTGACTTTAAAAAATAAAGGTTGCCAATTGGATTCAGTAGTCTGATGTCACGCCGCCCGACAACGGCGGCCATCTTGGTTCTAAACAAAGAAAATCATTACTTTTTATTCTTCATGCTGGCTAGAACTTTTCACATCCCTTGTGATCAGAATGTGTAAAAGTCAAAACATGATCAAATTAATGGGGGGTTTTTTACTCTGGATACGCTTTTATGCTCGCTGGTGAAATATTTCATACGGTATCCGCCATTGTTCCGATAGTTTAGAGCGAGTTACTAAGTAACCATGCGTCATTAGGAAGGAAGTGACGTTACGACTGTTGAAGCGTATTCAGGAGGCAAAAAATTTACTGAACTTCCCCTCATACACATTGATGGACACCGTTCTGAGCACTGAACTCCAGTAAAAAGTCATTATGTACTTACTTTTTTTTTCATTTAAAAGATGATTGGAAAACACACCGAGGGTTTATAACATACTGAATTCTGTAAATATACGGAAAATTGGCAACCTTGCTTTCTGTTTATGTTTTTAAGGGTTTTACGGCGCTTGCAACACATTAAGGTCATATCAGCGCCAGTAAAAAGGAAGAAAATGGGATAATAAAAAGTTCTAGAATTACAATTAAAGCACAAAAGAAAAGGTAAGACAAAGGGGAATCGCTTCAAATAGGGATCAGATGTAGATTCCAAGAGCACACCGTCAAAGTACTTAGTTTGAGATCACCTAAAAGTCTCATCCAGAAACAAGCACAGGTCCCAACTAAGAGGAATACACTCAAATATTTACCAATCATATAATATAATATGTAAACTAAACATAATACAATGCATAACAGAGAGATGATTTACAAGGAAAAAAATATCATCTCCCAAAACTATAACTATACATTCGACTGTTTCCCTCCCAGCCAAGGAACTCAGGCAAGGATCAGGACAAAACTAAGTAATCTCATTCCAAGACAACGACAGGAAACAATTGGAAAACGGGTTGGGGGGATAGAAGACATAGTATGTACCTCCCTGCCCACTATGGGAGGTCAGGATCCCCACCCAGTTGCTTTCTACCCGCCTCCCAAAACCCCTTCCATACTTTACTTTAATCAAGGTTGAGTTGCACAGCCAGATTTCTTTCCTTACAGATATTATGACTAGAAACAAAATTTTACAGGGTTGCCAATTCAGGAAACAACAATTTACTGAACTTTTAGGCTAACACATTGACCGACCCCCGTTCTGAGCGCTGAACTCCGGGTAAAAGACATTTTTACTTACTTTTTTTTCATTAAGCAGATGATTGAAAAATATACTGAGGGTTTTTTTTGTGCGGCTATGTGGTCTAGTGGTATGACACTCGCTTTCGAATCGGAAGGTCCTGGGTTCGAGCCTCGCGCTCGGCGCATAGTTGAGTCCTTGGAAAAGGCTCTTTACTCACATTCTCTCACCGTACTCAGATGTAAAATGAGTACCTGGTTGTTAGCAGCGTTGTCTTTGTCAGAAAAATTGTAATATCACCTATCAGGCGTCATGTCCCATCCTACACGTTAAATGTTGCTGTTGACCAGGGACTCATCTCCCAAACCTCAAAGTATTTCTTCTAGAATCCCAGTTGCTCACAATCATTTTAAAAAATGTTTTTTTAATTCGTGCCGACACGCATTCGCTTTTGTTTTTTTTCTTCTTTTTTTCCCCAAAAACAAAAAAAAATCGTATTAAATCCACGAAAATTGTATCGGCATATTCGGGGTCCAAAAATCGTACTAAAATATGATTAATCGTACTGGTTAGCAGGTCTGATAATGCAATGGAAAATAAATTATATGCCAAAAATCTTCTGAAATGAACAAACCTTCTCTGAAGACGAGTTTCGGAATGACAAAAGATTCTGTGGGGAGGAAGAGAGGTGACTTGGGATCATTTCGCTCAAACAGCTCTGGATGATTACACACCTGATGTCAGATACGACAAACAAACAAAATGTAATCAAAAAATTTCAAATTTATGCTTCCTTACCTCAGTAAATTAACTCTCTAAAATAATCAAATCTTTCAAGACACAGTGATGTCAGAAAGGCAAATGAAAATAAATTGGTTAAATGTATAGCTCTTTGGCTCAGCAGCGATATTGAGCATAGTCAGCGGCCGATTGGTGACAATGATCATGGAAAATTCTGAGCCCCTCATTGTGTCCTTGGGTAAGGCACTTAATACGCATGACTCCACTAGACTCAGGTGTGAATAAGTACCTGGCTATAAGCAGTGACAGATATTGTAAGTCTTAGTACAAAATTGATGTCTAAAAGGCAAACGGTACTGAATGAAAAGGAGATATTGTTCCATATGTCCTGCTGGGGGAATAAATGAAACAATGTGAATTCAGTATTTTGTCTATATGCATAGCGTCAATATAATATCAACCCTTAAGTGACTGACCTTCCTAAACTGCATGACGATGTTCATCAGACTACTTGTGTTGGAACCCGAGGAGGAGGCAGATGAACTGGAAGAGGATAGCAGATCTTCAATGGAGATTTTGTTCTTGATACCTTGGTACAGCATCTTTTGCCGAGTCGTCAGAGGACAGTACACCAGAATCTCAATCTAATCATAACACACAAATCAGGAATAAAAGATAAAAAGTGAGCAATAAAATTAAGAACTTTCACCGTTTTCCAACTTGCCGAATATAAAACAAAAAATATGTCAAATGATGAGCTCCAAGGATTTTATGCAAAACACAGACCTACCTAAATCAACAAAAAATTCACAGAAGAATTTTGAGCTTGATCCATAGAGTAGAGCAAAATGAGCTAGTCAAAATGATTAAATCATGTTGAAAATGGAGAGATTGGTCATATCTATGGATTTTTTAAAAACTTCAGGTAGGCAGGTCTGAAATTATCATTTGAATCAGCGAGTCAAAATTTTGGTTTGCAATCAACACTTAGAAATAAAGAGGAAATGTCAAGCAATGAGTGAGAACATATTTTCTCAATAAGAACACACTAAGATCTCAACAGGAAGGAAAACAATAAATTGAGGCCTCTTTCTTTCCTTACCTTATCCGACAATTCATTTTCAACATCTTTCTTAACCCTTCTCAACATGAATGGCTTTAGAATCATGTGAAGTCTTGACAGCTGATCTGTGGAACAATGTATTATAAAAAAAATGTACATGATTACATTTTAATTCGATTCAAATTTTGATTTAGCAACTGTATAGTACAGTACATAGAGTTATAAATAAATCTATTTCAAATAAAATTAATCAAATGAATAAATCTCACATGAACTTCGGACCCACAGAACAATAAATCTTGGCTTTAGAGATATCTGTAACTGCTCTCTTTGTGAAGTGGAAAAAAAACCCAAAAAGGCACCCGATGCCACGAATAGAATTAAATCAAACATCTGCAATGGGTCAAAAGGCTTCAGAGATATCTGTAACTAACTGCTCTCTTTGTGAAAAAAAGGCAATACTTGATGCAGAGTTAGAATTAAATCAAACATATCCTGCAAAGAGGTCAAAAGGCTTCAGAGATATTTCTAACAGCTCTCGTTGTGAAAAAAAAAAAAAAATAGGCACCTGATGCCGAGTTAGAATTAAATCAAACATAACTTGCAACAGGACAAAGGCTTCAAAGATATTTGTAACTGCTCTCTTTATGAAGTGGAAAAAAAAAAAGAAAGAAAAGGCACCTGATGCCAAGAATAGAATTAAATCAAACATCTGCAATGGGTCAAAAGGCTTCAGAGATATCTGTAACTAACTGCTCTCTTTGTGAAAAAAAAAAGGCAATGCCCGATGCCGAGTTAGAATGAAATCAAACATCTCAGGCAACGGGTCAAAAGGCTTCAGAGATATCTGTAACTGCTCTATTTGTGAAAAAAATTTTTTTTAAAATAGGCACCCGATGCAGAGTTAGAATTAAATCAAACATATCTTGTAACGGGTCAAAAAGTTATAACTTTTTCAAAAGGATATTTTTTTCTAAAAGATTTTAAAATGGTATCAGCATCAATAGAAAACTTATTTTATGCGGTGAAATATTTAAAAACCCATCTAAACGATCCTCAAACTTTGCTTACTTTCATCAATCCCCGACTGTTTTTCCACGTGGCTTTCAATGTCTTTAGAAAACCATTCGTTGAACTCGTCGTGAGAATCAAACAGAGTTGGCATAATGAAGTGAAGCAGAGCCCACAACTGCAAAGAAAAAAAAGAAACAAAAAAACAAAAACAAATCTGAGTAATTGATAACATTCAAAACATACCAATGCAGCTTTTTCTTAGTTTTTAAATAAATGTATTCCAGTTCAGTTTTTTCCACTCGTGAGCTAAAGATAAATTCAATTTGGCATATAAAAAAAATTTTTAAAAAGAAATTGTTAGATTCAGACATACCTACTTGATATTTTGAGAATTAATGTAATAATAATAATAATAATAATAATAATAATATAATAATAATAATAATATAATAATAATAATAATAATAATAATAATAATAATAATAATAATAATAATAATATGTTCCAGTTTGACTAATCTGACAAACTTTTAAAATATTTTTGTGCCTTTAGTAAATCAAAAACAAAATATAAATGAGTAAAAAGAAAGAAAAACGTTAAAATCTTTAAAATCTCTCCTTTTTTTTCTTTGGTCAATATAAGTACAAAAAGACTATCACAAACAATGATATTTGTAAGCCCCTTCTCCTGCGTGAGGTATTACATAAAAAGAAGAAAAAAACCCAAAAAACAGGTGTTAAAAATTGAATTCAAATAACAACAAAACCTAACATTATTTACATGGATCTTGTATTCATTCACTCTTTAAAAAAAAAAAAAAATAGGAACATGCAACAATTTACCCCTAAGTTTAAAATTTAAAATACAAATTCACTTTCCAGCTTTATACTCATCTGGAAAAAAATACCAAATTGAAATTTTGGGCCATATTGGCAAATATTGGTGTTTACCTCAGCCATACTGTTCTGGATTGGAGTACCCGTCAACAGCAACCTGTTTCTACAGTTGAAACCAAGAAGGATTTTCCATCGAACACTGAAATAAAAATAGTCAGTGAAATTTGAAATGTTAAAAAGTCTACAAACATTGCCCTCTATCCTTCATCCCAGACAAGCACCGTTTTACTTTACTCTTACTTGACATGCCATCTTAACCGTCTCACCAAAACAGAAGTAACATCTATGTCATTTGACTGCTCTCCTGAAGAAGACAGTTTGTTCTGCAGTCATAACCAATTATTAAGTAGTCCTTCAGAGCCATGAGCCCCATGGAGCCGGAGTTTATCCTAGTTTCTAAAGTGTGAAACGAACAATAGCAATTGTTCGTTATCCTTTGGATAGAATGCTAGTCAATCGCAAAGTACTTTCCACCAATTCTGACAGAACCAGTTACCTAATCACTACTGGGTGGACAGGGGGGTCAGAAAACGTCTCAACTGCCTTTGGGATCGATCTTGGTCCCTTTGAGTGTGCAGCGAGTGCTCTACTAACTGCGCTACTGGGATCCCGCATAACTAAATTACATATATGGGATAAATTTATGATTTGGAAAATAAAATAACTTCACCAAAAAGGGTTTATAGACTGTATGTAATAAAACTGACGTGGTTATGTGTATTTATTTCAAACGTCTATCCATTTTATGGGGTCAAATTTATGTCAGCTTATGTATTTCATCTTTTCTCTTTGGTAAGAGAATACAGAGAGGAATATTTAATTATTAAATGTGAAACAAACTTTTATTCTATAATTGAAGAATGGCTTTGCTATACTCAAAACCACAGCTTTTCCCTCAATCAGTGAGCATCTCTGGCCTATGAAAACTGTTATTTACTCACCTAGAGGTACTCTTGATAGCCTGAGCCTCATCCAAAACCATATACTGCCACTTGATGCGTTGGAAGTATTTCACGTCCTGAATCACCAGCTGGTACGACGTGATCACCACGTGGAAAGATGCCTCCTCCATATGGAGACTTTTCTGATCCCAGAATTTACGCAGAATCTTTCTGTCTTGGGTGTTGCCCCAATAAGGAACAACCTGTCAAGAAATAAAAGAACAATAGTAATTAATGACTTTAAAAAACTCGGATCAGGGTACATTTAAGATGATGAATTATGTTAGGATTTTCTCATTATTATATCTAAAAGGACATATAGCTTGTTGATCGTCTTATCAAAGTCTACTAATCATCTCCATAACAGAGAAGCTATTAACAAAACTTGTATATATCAGTGATGATACTCACAAAAAGTCAAAAAGGAGGAAAAGTCTCGGAAAAACGGAAAACTCACCTAGAACATTCTTGCACCACAGGAAAGTAGGCAGGATGACTTCTTTTGAGTACAATTTTAAAACGCCCGGAGTCCAGTAAAAGGAGGAAATTTTATATATATATATTTTTTTTTAAAAAAGGAGGTATTTTTTAAAGATTTATTATATTAAAAAAAAAAGTAAAAGGAGGAAATGAAGGAAATATCCGCGGATCGAGGATCTGAGGAGGAAAACCGAGGAAAGGAAAGAAAACCGCGGATCCGCGGAAAAGTATCATCACTGATATATAGATAGTATGCACTTGGCTAAGAAGCTCACAACATTGCCATCCAGAAGTATAACGGACCAACACACAAAGAAGCTATGTGTAACCAAAACGTTTATTGTCTGGTTAATACAGTTTAGTGAGAATTACTCATAAAATGCGGATGGCAAAAACAATAACAAAGACCAGAGTGACGTCAACTTCATTTTATCCATATATATATATTCAAAAACAGATTATGATCAGAGACAATAAAAAGGAACAGCGTGGCTCAGTGGTATGGTCTTTGCTTCACAGAGACGCCAACTTTAAATTCGGCTCACAGGAGTTTTAGACACCACTCGTAGGAATTTCAATGCCGAAAGAGGAATTTCCGCACACAAGAAAAAGGAATTGGAATGGTATTTGGCATTGCGTTTACACATTGTATAGTTCTAAATAGATTAGAATTATATTATAATACATAAACACATTGCCAGATACAATCCCAAAGTTTCCTTATTTTAAATGAAGTAAAGCGCCAAAACCTAATGGTAGAGATTGTAGTACTGGTGGTAGTGAGGATGATGTGGTGTTGGTGGTTGTAGTAATAGTGGTAGTGATGATGAAGATGTGATAGTGGTGGTGGTTGTAGTAGTAGTGGTAGTGATGATGGTGTGGTGGTGATGGTGGTTGTAGTACAAATGGTAGTGATGATGATGTGGTAGTGGTAGTTGCAGTGATGATGATGTGGTGGTGGTGGTTGCAGTAGTAGTCGCAGTGATGATGTGGTGGTGGTGGTGGTGGTTGTAGTAGTAGTGGTAATGATGATGTGGTGGTTGTAGTGCTAGTGATGATGATGATGTGATGGTGGTTGTAGTAGTATTAGAGGTAGTGATGATGATGTGGTGATGGTGGTTGTAGTAATAGTAGTGGTAATGATGATGTGGTGGTGGTTGTAGTCGTAGTGGTAATGATGATGTGGTCGTTGTAGTAGTTGTGGTAGTGATGATGATGTGGTGGTGGTTGTAGTAGTAGTAGTGATGACGATGTGGTTGTAGTAGTGTGGTAGTGATGATGATGTGGTGGTGGTGGTTGTAGTAGTAGTGGTAGTGATGATGATGTGGTGGTTGTAGTAGTTGTGGTAGTGATGATGATGTGGTAGTGGTGGTTGTAGTAGTAGTAGTGGTAGTTGCAGTGATGACGATGTGGTGGTGGTGGTGGTTGCAGTAGTAGAAGTAGTGATGATGTGGTGGTGGTTGTAGTAGTAGTAGTGGTAATGATGTGGTGGTGGTGGTTGTTGTAGTAGTAGAGGTAATGATGATGTGGTGGTGGTGGTGGTTGTAGTAGTAGTGGTAATGACGATGTAGTGGTGGTGGTGATGGTTGTAGTAGTAGTGGTAGTGATGATGATGTGGTGGTGGTGGTTGTAGTAGTAGTGGCAATGACGATGTAGTGGTGGTGGTGATGGTTGTAGTAGTAGTGGTGATGATGTGATGCTGGTGGTTGTAGTGGTAGTGGTAGTTGTAGTGGTAGTTGCAGTGATGATGATGTGGTGGTGGTGGTTGCAGTAGTAGTAGTGATGACGATGTGGTTGTAGTAGTGTGGTAATGATGATGATGTGGTGGTGGTGGTTGCAGTAGTTGCGGTATTGATGGTGGTGGTTGTAGTAGTAGTGGTAATGATGACGTGGTGGCGGTGGTTGTAGTAGTGGTAATGATGATGTTGTGGTGGTGGTTGTAGTAGTAGTGGTAGTGATGATGTGGTGGCTGTAGTAGTTGTGGTAGTGTTGATGATGTGGTAGTGGTGGTTGTAGTAGTAGTGGTAGTTGCAGTGATGATGATGTCGTGGTGGTGGTTGCAGTAGTAGTGTTAGTGATGATGTGATGGTGGTGGTAGTAGTAGTAGTAGTAGTAATGATGATGTGGTGGTGGTGGTTGTAGTAGTAAGGGTAGTGATGATGTGGTGGTGGTGGTTGTAGTAGTTGTGGTAATGATGATGTGGTAGAGGTGGTTGTGGTAGTAGTGGTAGTGATGATGTGGTGGTGGTGGTTGTAGTAGTAGTGGTAATGATGATGTGGTGGTGGTAGTTGTAGTAGTCGTGGCAATGACGATGTAGTGGTGGTGGTGATGGTTGTAGTAGTAGTGGTAGTGATGATGGTGGTTGTAGTAGTAGTGATAGTTGCAGTGATGATGATGTGGTGGTGGTGGTTGCAGTAGTAGTAGTGATGATGTGGTTGTGGTGGTTGTAGTAGTGGTGGTAGTGATGATGATGTGGTGGTGGTGGTTGTAGTAGTAGTGGTAGTGATGATGATGTGGCGGTGGTGGTGTAGTAGTAGTAGTGGTAGTGATAATGTGGTGCCATGGGTGTAGTTGTGGTAGTTGTAGTAATGATGATGTGGTGGTGGTGGTTGTAGTAGTAGTGGTAGTGATGATGATGTGGTGGTGGTTGCAGTAGTAGTGGTAGTGATGATGGTTGTAATACTAGTGGCAATGATGATGATGTGGTGGTTGGAAGGGGAGGGGGGGGGGGTATCCTTGGAACAAATTGACCTCACCGGAATTTGACGGAAGTTGCCCGGAGCCCGGAATTTTTTGCTCCAGACCGGAGTTTTTTCCGGTGAAACCGGAGTTTTGGCATCACTGGCTTCGTAACCAAAAGGTATCGAGTTTGACTACCCGCCACGCTGTGTGGCCTTGAGCAAGTTGACTGGCCTTAGCTCGCTTTGCAGCGCTGCCTTCACTGCGGCTGGCGTCTGAGTTATTCCAGCCTTTCCTTGGAATAGATCCTAAAGAAACATTCCCCCTTAGGAATGAATAAAGGAAATTTATTTTTTATTAAAAATTTCTGAGTGCATTTCAGTCTGTAACTTTTCTCTTCAGATTGCACAAGAAGAAACAAAATCAATTCAGGACTGAATCTAAACTGAAAATCTGGTTCAAAAAAATTACCTTAAACTTGGGTGTGAACCTTGATACCTCTTGCTGCCAGTTGTGGAGCGTTGATGCCGGAGCAACGACGAGGAAGGGACCCCATATGGATTGGACCTTGTGACATAATGTACAAAACAAATCTCCTTAAAACTTAACAAATACGTACTTAGTCTATATTATTTTTCAATATAAAAGTTACAGATTTGTCTGTGAGCGTGTACATGTTTGTTTTGATTTACAAGTCAAACTACTCGTTCTACAGAGCTAAAATTTAGCTTATATTAAATGATCTACGATCTTACAATATTCTTATATAAAGACAGCTGTATGAGACTTCATCAATTGATGTTATGCAATTAGGTAAAACACCCACACCATCCACCAACCGGATATAATGCACCAGCAGACAAAACTATGTGTAACCTTCAACGTTTAGAGTTTGATTGATAGAATTTAGTGAGAAATAATCATTAAAATGGCTGTCTAAAAATAATAACAAAGAGCTGAGTGACATTATTTTATTCCATCTATAAAAATTCATAAACCTGGTAAAGTTTTAGTCTTATTAATCTTTGGTCACAAAAACAAAGACTACATCCTCTTTACAAGTCAAAACAATTTCTACAAATCTTTTAATTTACTTTATCAATATTCTTATCCTTGACAACGAATGCTTATTTTCACTCAACGAGGTAAAACATACACAACTATAGGGAATGAGATTAGCGGAAGAGTAGCGTCCCTTGATTGGACGTCACCCATAGTCTGTGACGTCACCGGCGGAAAAGTTATTAGAGAGAGAACGTCATGTTGATTGTGCGCATGCGTCTCTCGTCCTCGCTTCAGGTGAAAGCGGCTTGAGACACTTCAAAACCAAATTGACGTTCTCTTTGTAAGGTGACGTCTAATCATAGGACGCTACTCTTCCGCTAATCTCATTCCCTATAGAGCAGTAAAGTTAGGTGCCCCAAACGTAAACAAAGGTCGAGAAGCACGTGGCAAACCACATGTTCCTGTCTTGACAGCTCACGTTCCAATGTAAATAATAGAAAAAAATAACCTTTAACATTTGGCTGTTAGGTGGCAAAAGAAACACATATTCATAAATACTCGATCATGCATCAAATAATGTCTAGATATGGATATTTTATGGAACAAAAGGTAAAATTTTCTAAAATTTATCAAAAGTTACAGTCTATCTATTTTTAGACCAGAGCAAATTATTGCGCTGGTGTGAACAAAACGAGAATTATTCGGAGCCTGATTTTCAGAATAATTTAGCCTTATATTATTATTTCTGCAACTGTTAGATTTTATGTAAACATATTTTCAATACTGAAAGTGTATTGCCTACAACTCAAACTACAAAATTGGGAGACCTATATTGTGTGTAAATTATTCCGGTCCCTAACGGAAATCACTAGCAACTTGTTATTGTTTACGTTTGGGGCACCTAACTTTACTGCTCTATAGTCAATGTAATACTGTGGTGCTAGAAGCTGTGAGCTAAAAAGTAATGAACAAATATGAATAAAGCAGCTTAAAAAAAAAAACAACAAAATACCAAACAAAGAACGTTTCTGGCTCAAAACCCTTCTTCAGTCACGTAAAAAATAAAACCCAATAAAAACATTATAACTTAAAAACATGACAGATTTTTTTAAATAATAGATTTATGATTTTACTGTTTTTTGATGTTGACTGAAGGAAGGTTTTGATCCCAAAGCATTCTGTGTTTGGTATTTAGTTGGGTTTTTTTTGCAGCTATTTGTTTGGTTTTTTAAGGTTTTTTTCGTTGCTTGCAATACATTAAGGTCATATTAGTGCTAGTAAAAAGGAAGAAATGAGATAGTCAAAAGTTCTAGAATTACAATTAAAGCACCCAAGAAAAAGTAAGACAAAGAGGAATTGGTTACAATAGGAAACAGGTGTAGATTCCAAGAGCATTCTATCATTGTACTTAGTTTGAAATCAACCTAAAAGACAGAAAGCATGTTGGAAAACAGATATAGGGGAATAGAAGACACAGCAAGTGACTCCCTGCCCACTATGGAAGTCGAAGCCGTTTTCTTCATTTTTGTTTATTACATTCTACACAACTATACTGTATGATAAACGGTTTAGAATTCTTTTTTTTTTTTTTTTTTTGTTTGTTGCTTTAGGTCTCTTCCAACACAATTGAGGTTATATGAGAGACCGCTGAAACAAAAAAACAAGCAATCTAACACTAACAAAAATAGTACAAATGTAAATCAAAATCATGACCCAAAGATATCATAAGCTAAATTATAAATAACCAAGAACAAACAGGCAGAAGATTTACAGAAAAAAAAAATATCCCCTGTCAAAAATACAATCACAAACCAAAGAAGCAGGATAGGCTAGTAAAGAGAAGAAGAAACGACATCACTATCGGATCGTACACCCATGCGAACATCATAGGTATACGATTCAAGGGTGATGCTCCCATCCAACCACCCGCGGTTTAGAATTCTCACCTCTGCCAAATATGCCAAAAAAGCAATACTTTGAACAGTCTTTCCGAGACCCATCTCATCTGCCAGGATTCCATTGATACCTTGGTTGTACAGATTGGCTATCCAGTTCATACCCTACAAACAAAAAGAAAGTCAAGAATAAATTTTTCCCCATATACTTGAAATAAAAATTTAAAAAAAACAAAAAACCATTTGTGTGTGAAATTCTCTTTAAAATATTAAGATTTCAAAGTAGCTTCAATCATAGTAGCACAATCGTCGCTTGATTCTAGTACGCTCTCGGGAGGAAGCCAGAAAGCTTGCTAGTATCCGAGTGAGCCGAAATTTGATGCTCATGAAAGGTCAACTTATTATCAAGGATGCCAGGTTGAGAAAGTGAAAATGATGGACATGTTGGAGCAGAATGAGGGACAAACAGGGGCAGCGTGGCTCAGCGGCACGGTCTTTGCTTCGTGCCCGAAAGGTACAGAGTTCTATCACCCGCCTCTGCGCTGTGTGGCCTTGGGTACGTCACCTCACCCTAGCTCAATTTGCGGCGCTGTACTCCAGCTGATGCCTGGGCTATTCCAGTCTTCCCTTGGAATAGGCCCTTGAGACAAATTTCCCCAATGGGATGAATAAAGGACATTTTATTTTTACTCTACAAATGAGGGATGGAATAATAAGCACACACACACACACACACTGTCAAAATTAAATAAGGATAGTAGCCGACAGTACACAATAATACTGCCAGTTGGATGTAGTTTAAAATATCTCGGTCATTCTATTGGAGGCATCATATAATAATACCACCCCGGTCATTGACCTCCCTAAAATATAATATTATATAATTGACATCCCTGATATCAAGTAGGATTCTATGCCATACCTTCAACTGGTATCCTTTCAATTTGCCACTAAACATCAAAGGCTGGGCACTTTGGGCGTCTTCAGTTAAAGAGGGCTCAGCCAAAACGCCATCCACTGTTCATGAAATTTTTAAAAAAGAAAAAATTAGGGATGATTAATTAGGGACTACTATGTCTTATGAAGTAATAAAATCTGTCAATTCAAGGATCATATTACATTATTAATTGTTGGATAGAGTTGAAAAACAATATTTTCAAAGTTACCGAACCTTTAACTCAAAAAGAGATGTAATTTTATTTTTTCCCTAAAAAAAAAAGCTGATCTTTACCTTTAAGGGAAAGAAATATGTCCTTTCTACAAAAAAAAAAAAAATTAATTAAAAAATAAATACAGCAGAAGTGTTTAGTTAGCAGGCAAACATTTCTAATTGTTTACATTGCAAGATCCTTTTAATTGTGGACAGCCTTGTCAAATATTTCTCTGCCGTCTGTCTGAATTTTAAGAGATGTGCTAAATGTTTTTATTATTGGCTGAAGAAGGTTTTGAGCCGAAACAGCCCATATTCGGTATTTTGTTCTTTTCGAAGCTGCTATGTACTAATTTTTGTTCATTAATTTTAACATATCGTCATCACAGCCACCATCACGTGGCATAAGTGGCTTAGGCATGATCCAGGTTCATGATGCCACTTGCTTAATGTTCAAGAGCTTAATCAGTTTTTAAATGAAAAAAACAAATGACAATAAAGACACTTACATGCGCTTGAATTGAATGCTTGCCGCTGTAGAATAAAAAGCATTCAAAATTAGTAAATATAAACGTGGTTTAAAACTATACAATATTATATATGGAATACATATAAAAGACAAAATGAGAAAGGATAGAAATCAGAAATGTGGGTCAATAAAAATACAGTAGACGTTGGAATCTAGCATGCTCTCAGGAGAAGCCAAAAAGAGTGTTAGAATTCCAGTGTGCTCATGGGAGGTAATGACTTATAAGGAATGAGATTAGCAGAAGAGTAGCGTCCCTTGATTGGACGTCACCCATAGTCGTTCTCTCTGTAAGGTGGCGTCCAATCAAGGGACGCTACTCTTCCGCTAATCTCATTCCCTATAAAAGGGTTGCCAATTCAGGAAGAAACGATTTACTGAACTTTTACACATACATATAGGCCAACCCCTTTCTGAGTGCTAAACTCCAGTAAAAATCTAATCTGAATTAACATTTATTTTCCGCTTGGCAGGTGATTGGAAAATACTGAGGATTTATAACATACTGACTACCGTAAATATACGGAAAATTGGCAACATCTTTGATATAAAAAAAATAGAGAAAAAATTCTCCACAATTGTTATAAAATCATAATGAAAAGGCAAAGTTTCCATACCGTTTGTTTATGCATATGAAATGCAGATTCAGCATTCTCAATGGCAAGAGTCTTGGCAGATTCCGCATCTTATAAAAAAACAAACAAACACATAATCTTGATAAATAAAATCATATTTTTCACATTATTTTTTTATAAAATTGACTTACAGAGTGGATACCATATCATAATTTATGAGAACAATATATCTACAAAAAAATTCAGAGTTACTATTCATTTTTTAATATATCAGAGCACACAAAATGATTAAAAATAAAGAAAACACAGTCATCTATATTACAGAAAAAAATCAACCTTAAAATGACTGATACATAGGCTAATAATAAATAATAAGAAAATTCTAAATAGTTGAAAATTTCCATATATGTTCTTTCCTTTGTGTGTAGATCATAAATCTAAAAATCTTAAAATTTAGGATATATCATGTATACCATTTCAGGTTCCATTTGTGAGCTTAACATAAATTCAATTTGATGAGAAAAAAATTGATAAGATTCAGACATACCTCTTTCTAAATATGTTTAATTTTTAGTCTTCAAAGGAAGAAAAAAGTACTAACCACTTAATGTGGTAGTTGTAGTTCTACAATTCGTTTTCAAAACAGTACTCAGGTCTGTTGATCGATTCAGGAATAACTGAAAAATATGTAGCTTCTGAAAAAGGCAAATAGGTCCCTTACCATAATCCTCTTCCTCCATTTCATCCTCCAACACTCCACCGTTGATGTGACGAGATGAATTCACATTTCTGTTGTTCTCATCTAGCTGACTCAAGATCTGATCTTTCCTCTCATTTCCTTCTCCAGTTATCTTCCTTGCCATGAAATGAGCATAGAGCTCGGTTTGTGTGATGAGAAAATTGAGCTTTCTTTGTTGCCGCTTGGCCTGAAAGTAAACAATAGAGCCTTTTACTTTTAGATTGAGCTCAGTCTTGAAAGAAAAACCAAGTAAACTGTTGTGAATATCATGCATTACATTTTGGTGATGTTTTATACTTTAAATCAATTATATACATCGCAGACCTCCCTACTCGAAAATTTTAAAATTCGTAAATTTTAGGCGTTAAAAAATGTAATCACTATAGTTAACTATAAAAATCAACAATTTTTACTCAGACAAGGATTAAATAACACTTCACAATCCTTAAAATTATACTGTCTACCATCAGCTTTCAATTTCAATAAGTTTTAATGACTTAGAGATGCTCATGATGTTCTGTAATTGGAGCCAAAATTTCGTAATTCTACAAATTTTCGTAAAGTAGACAGGCCTGATATACACCATTAAATAGATTAAGCAGAAGGCCTTCTGTCTCTTAACTCACTCAACCCTAACACCGACTATATCCGTAGTTTACCCGGGTTACTTTTACCCAATGCCTATTTATTACATTTTTCTGAGACAAATTATAGGCGTAGTTTGCATGTTAATGGTAGTTGAAAAAATACTTTCTATGTACATGCTCATTTTAAAGACACTTTTCCTATTTTGAAAAGTATCAAAAATCTCTAGGATTGAGTGAGTTAAGATCTCTGGCAGAAGACGAGTGTGAAAAGTAGAGGAATCTTACATAGAAGATAAAAGAGGTGGCTGAAACGTCCCAATTGGAAAAGGTCAAAGACGGTAAGGGAAATAAGTCATATACACACACCGTAAAACAGCTTAAATTCACTACAGATAGAATTATATGACCGAATAGTGTGAGGGATAAAGGATTTCTTGTGTCTCTTTCTGTCTTGTGACATTTTTAACATAGACAAATTCTAAATATTACCGCACTAGGTCAGATGACAAATGAGTAATTTCTCCACACAATGGGTACAATTGGGAGTCTGACTACTCCCTACTCCGAGAATACTGCGTTTCAAACTTATAATGGTGGGCAAAACAATGGGACACAGACATTGTGCAGGCCAACCCATACCTCTTTCAATTCAAGATCCAGTTTACGTTGTTCCAGGGCCTCTTTTTCTGCCCTCTTCCTGTGTTCTTTTTCCACCTTCTCAAATCGTTTCCAATATATAAGCATTTCCCTCGTGAGTCGTCTGGCTCTTGAAAGTGTCTCTTTCGAGGTTTTCTGCGACTGCAGGGCAGCTCTTCTGCACTCTCTCATTGCTTGAGTTGAAATCTGTAATACCATATGAAATGTTTTTAATACATACAAATATAAGAAAGTGCAGCAAACGTTGGTCCCAAATAAAACATATACATTCCGATTTTATAAGTGTAAAAAATAAGGTATGAATAATCATTAGTACCTTCATGAATATGCCATTTGCATCAAGCTCAATTTCTTTCTACAAATAATCAACCATTCTATGACAATAACACATCAATCTGTCTGAAAATCAGAAAAAGTCAATAATAAGAATATATATATATATTATTTTTTTTTAAGCATTCATACAATTCATTAGACTGCAGCTTACCTTCTTTAACGTTGCCAACATCTCTTTTCTTGCAGATGCCTTTTGCTTCTGAGCCTGAAAATAGCATAGAACAAAATAAAAATAGAGCAAACTACATTCCACCTAAATTGAAAGTAACAAAACAAAGGTTCTTTACTATAGAAGATACTGCATATTTTCTTTTTACACAACTCTAAGAGTAATACTCTGTTCTTTCACATCCTCTTTTTGTTTTTGTTTTCTTATTATTTCATTTGTCTTTAAAATCTGAAAGATTGAAACAAGCATAAGGTTAAGCGCTAATCATTTGCAATATAAACTTTAAGAGCAATATTTTGTTGTTTGTTTTTAAGAGTTTTAAGGCACTTGCAACACATTTAGGTCATGTCAGTGCCAGTAAAAAGGAGAAAATGGGATAGTCAAAAGAAATATTCTAGATTCACATTTGAAGGCACACAAGAAAAATTAAGACAAAGGGGAATGGTTCGAATTGGGAACAGATGTAGATTCCAGGAGCATACTATCAATGTACTTAGCTTGAGATCACCTTAAAGTCTCATTGAGACATCAGCTCAGAATCCCACTAAGAGCATCACACTCAAAAGTTCACATTATACATTCAAAACAACACATATAACAATACACAACAGAGATGATTTACAAGGAAAAATATGTCATATCCCAAAACTTTAACTATACATTTGACTGTTTCCCTCTCAGCCAAGGACTCAGAATAAGTAAAGGACAAAACCATGTAATCTCACTCCAAGACAAAGAGAGAAAGCAAGTTGGAAAACAGATATCTGGGTATAGAAGACACAGTAGGTAACCTCCCATCCCAGCCCACTATGGGAAGTTAGGAATCCTGCCCAACAATATTTGGTAATATCTATGTCAGTATTCAGTATGCAAGTAGCAGTGCATGTAGTAAACCTGGTCAAACAAAACAATGTGTGGATTAAACATTGTAACAATCATTATAAGATATTTAGAACATACTCTTGGTATTTCTTTCTTGGCTATGGATATCCATAACCTCCTCCTCTTGGCATCAGCTTGCTCGGGTGTCAACTTTTTAGGTTTCTTCTCTTTCTTCTTTTCTTGTTTAGACAAAAGAGCCTCTAACACAGATGGATCAATTTCCTGAAAATGACAATAGAATGTCACGAGTAAGAAAATTATTGTATCAAATTTTAAAAATTCAACTTCCCTAGAGCAAGAACCAAAAACCTTTACAAATACTTGGCAAATTGAGTTATTCATTCTAAATTTTTATTACGACACTTCTCTTAACTTATTTTTAAATCAAAATGCTGTCCATTTTAATGAAAAAAAAAAATAAAAAAGAATCTTAAACAACTTTCTGTTTAAAGAAAATAAAAAGAAAACAATTTTAGTTTAATTATAATAAACCTGTTATAAATAAAATCAAACGACATTTTAGCTTTGTGCATGCATTACTAAGGTCCATTTCTCAATTAAATTTGCTCATTTAATGTAGAATCTAAAAATGTAAAATCTGAGAAAATAGTTAACCGCTTGACCATGAGATCTTTCACTACTTCACCATTTGGCAAGCTGACTGTTGCATGAAGGGAAATGTCACTGACTTGTCAATAGAGTATCCAACAGCTTTGGCATTACTTACCCCTCCATCGTCATCCAGCATTCGCTCCTTTTTCAACTTCTTTAACTTAGCTGAGGAAAAAGCAAACGGAAAAAAAATATAATAAATAATAACATTAAAAAAGAAAACAAAGAAAAAAAACAAAGGGTTTGTTGAACAGTATCCAGGATTATATAATAATTTAGGACAGAAAACAAAAATTATTTCATTGCACTTAACAATAGGGAATGAGATTAGCGGAAGAGTAGCGTCCCTTGACTGGACGTCACCTTACAGAGAGAACGTCAATTTGGTTTTGAAGTGTCTCAAGCCGCTTTCACTGGAAGCGAGGTTGAGAGACGCATGCGCACAACCAACATGACGTTCTCTCTCTAATAACTTTTCCACCACCGGTGACGTCACAGACTATGGGTGACATCCAATCAAGGGACTCTACTCTTCCGCTAATCTCATTCCCTATAACAACCATATTGGTGAAATATGTTCAACATCTGGAAACTATCAAAACTGGAATTCTCAGGAATGAGATTCAACTGCGAATCAACTATACGGTTATTGGCCACATACCAACAACAACAACAAAAATTTTTAATTCGCACAATTATTCCATCACCTTAATCCTTTGAGTCATGAATCTTTCTCAATTCTGTTATAGCTGATAACCTCATAATCCACTCTACCACCCTACAAATGAATGTGTAAAGATGAGAATTACCTTTGGCTTTTCTTTCTAATTTCTTCTGTTCCTTTGAAAGCTTCTTTTTATGTCCAATAATAGACTTGCTGTGCTCTGGGTATTTGTCATAGTTGGACAGCAGTCCAGTGCTATAGTATTGATACTGTCGAAGCTGAAAGGTCAAATTAAAAAAAGACAAAATAAAACCAGATTTCCCCCCCCCCCCCTTTTTTTGTTTCTTCTTGGTGTGGTGTGGGGAGGGGGGTGGTGGTGTTACATTTCAAATAGAAATATTGAATTTTACAATCATCATACTTATTTAATGATAAAATTCCAACATATTTTATAGACATGGGTGGTAATGAAAAACAATATTTCAGCAGAAAATTGTGAATGAGCAAACTTGTAGGATACAATGTAGCAATGACTATGAAAAATGTTTTTTTCTCTTTTTGAGGAAAATTTTTGTCTAAAATCAAAGCCCTATCTCCACTGAGTAAAAATGTTTTTGAATTTTGAAAATCCATTCATAAATAAACAAGTTATGCTGTTTCAAAGGTGTAATTTATTTGGATGACCTGCAAAGAGGAAAAAAATGCGAAAATATGGGACGCTTTTTCGGCATTTTTTTTTCGACCTTTGGTTGTGTCTTGCGTAATAAGTGAATTAAAAGATTGAAACTTGAAGAGCAAATTAGGATGGTGTTTTGTAAAATACGGGAAAAGTACTCGTCATATTCATATGAAATTTTACAACCAAAAAGAAGAAATGTTCATGTATTACCTTGTCAGCGACAAAACCTCCACGCCCAGTAGTTTTAGAATTATTTTACTCCAAAGAGTAAAAATCTATTTTTAACGGTCTTCTGGTAATTGCACGAGTTTTGTCGCTTGACATAATGTAAAATGACTTTTTTTCTAACTGTGTGCCAACCTTCAGTCATATTCATCGATAAACAGCGTCGTAATTAATTTTTTAAATAGCATATACAAAACGGCTTCGTCCCATATTTTGACGCGAATTCGGGCACTTCGTAAGCGAAAAAGAGGCCCAAAGATTTGTACGGGATAGTCATTGCTATACAATGGCACATGTCATCCAAAACTCAGAAATATTTGATGCAGAAAGATGCAATCTTGGGGCGATTATCTTCATTTATCTGTGATATACACGCTACTTTGTCTCATGAACTAATCCATAACCATGACCAGTCACATTTTTTTAAAAAACAACTTTTAAATCTCTTTAAAGAAAATTATGCCCAATCATCTTAATGCATTAATTTCAGAAATAAAACTATTGTACACATTAAACAAGGTCCTATTAAATCAAGAACATGTCAAATCCTCACCTCTGGATCATAAACAAATTTCTGCGTGTGCCTTTTGGCATACTTGTGTTGTTTTAACATAAAATGCAAGTCTTCCAATTGTTTCTTGTCATCATCGTCCTCATCAGATGACGTGTCACTCAGCAAAATGTTCTGGAAAGAAAATTTAGAAAAGAACATTTTTTTTAATCAACTAAAGAGATATGATATTATATAAAAGATAATCCGTCAAAATCAAAGCTGTTTCAGAAGTGAAAGGAGTGATAAGGTGTCAAACGAGAAGCAGGATTAGAAATTACAGGTTGTGAATAAGTTAAAAAGAAAAAGATCTAAATATCAGAAAGTCACAGATTTTGAACATGAAATTGGGAAAATATTCTGTAGGTGCGACTAATCATGTAATTAGTACGTAGATAACAAGTCTGCCAACATTGATGCTTAGGGGTTTAAATTAACAAATTACATTTTCTTTTCCATTCATTTGCTGAACAATTTTATCAGAAATGGTGTTGAACGCCCTTTATCAATGTAGGTCAGAGTTCACTTTATGTATAATAATAAAGTTTTTCTGACTTTGTTTTTTTAATTTGGAAAATACCTCCCTTCAAGATTTTATGGGAATAAATATTTAAAACTGCCAAACTGATATTTAAAATGATATACCATTTTAGAATTTTTCAAAGTCTGTCAAAATTTCGCCAAGTCTTTCGAAATCTCACAAAAAAATAACTTCAGAATCTTGATGAAAACTCAGACTTGTGAAATGTTAACCAGGAGGCCAACTAATTAACATGAATTAATCTTTCCCCTTCCCCCCTGTGAAAACATAAAAAGAAAAATATACTATTCATGAACTTTTAAAAGGCTCACCCTCATCCATCGTCGACTCTTCTTAACTTTGCTAAAGTTGTAAAGCCTGGTCTTGTCAGCTTTTCTCTCTGTCGTTGGTACAAAAAGAAAGTTAAATTTCAATATTAATCAATAACAAAAACTCTCCCTATTGCTCCATTTAAACTTGAGGGAGAACAATGCTTGCTACTTTTATTCAAAGTTATTTTAAAGAGCTTCCACCCCCCCCCCCCCCCCCCCCGTTTGCTAATGATCCAGCATTGTCGTTTTAATGGAATCTATATCTCACAGAATAATGACAACCATAATATTTACACAATCTTAGCAAAAGGAAATGAAAAAAAGAAATAAATTTAAAAATTATAAAAACCAAATCAATAACAAATACCAAAAAAAATAATTTTCCAATCTGTTGATCAAGTAAAAAGATACCATAAATATAATGTCAAAAAGAGAAAAAAATGATTTTCCTAGGAAACTTACCATACTTTGAAATGGCAATGCCATTCACTGCCTTTCTCTCTTCTCCATCTTTCAAGACTGTCTTGAATAAGTTAGTTTCAGAGTCGGAGGAGTCTGTATCATCACTGAAAATTGACAAATTATTGTTTGTGTTTCCGTTGTGCAGTAAGGTAGCAGGGAAAGCCTCTGATGTTAACTCTACAAAATTATGAGTTTCTACATAATCTACAAAATCTTTTCCATACTCACAAACTACCTTGAAATATGATATCTTCTATTATTATTATTACCCCCCCCCCCCCCACACACACACACATTTTAGGATTCTCCACCTGTTCAAAAAACAAAAAGCTTTAGTGACAAATGTGTCATTTTGCTTCGTCCTATGATGTTCACATTTTGACATGCGTAACAAAAATGGAAATAAATTATATTAATATTCTCAATAACGTTGACAAAAAGGTTTTGTGTGTGTGTGTGTGTGTGTGTGGCTTTTTTTTTGGGGAGACACGAGGGAGAGTGTCATGCAGCCTTTCAACCCAATTGTACTAAAAAAATAAAACCCTTAAGAAGAATAATTGTACATTGGATATATGGGAGATATTAAGAAATAAATTGATGATCAATCATCACCAAACAGTATTAATGCTGGGATGACCAATATCTGTCATCTGCATTTCTTGCCAAAGAGGGACCTAAAATTTGCCCAAAAAAAACCCCAAAATTTGCCAAGGAGAACTAAGCGTTTCAGTAAAAATTAACACGTGATACAGAAAAAAATATATAAAAAAGACAATTTATTACATTTAAAGAGGCTACATTATGAATAGCGTTGTTACAAAGATTCTAAAGGATCATTATCCGCAGAGAGTAGCTTCCCTTGGTTTGGGCCCAGGCAAAGCTGCATCATTTCTCAAGTTTCACACTTTTTTCTTCTTTATTTTGTTTTCGCTTCTTTTTTTTTTCCCATAATTTGCCAATTTTCCCAAAATTTACCAAAATGTGCAGATCGCCCTGATATTTGCGGCTGCAAATTGCCATTTGCGGCCATAAAAAATGCAGATGACAGTAATATGCTCGAAACTGAATACATGTAAATCTATCTCATAAATTTTGTGCTAAGTTAAATGACTTCATTCAAATTCAAGGCAGGCCTGCATCTGCCCCCTGAAAAAATTGCCTGAAAATCTGCGAGACGTAATTGGGTCCAGGTCCAAGGCGGAACAACGTGATGCACAGTGTAATTTCCCTTGTGGATTAATACAGTTTATACCATCTTATTTTATCTTATTGGTAGTACAACTCACAAATCATCCAAATTCTCTTTAATCTTGCCCTCCACAAATTTCATAAAGGGATCCAGGTTAAGCGCAGCTTCCAACTGCTGAATATGCAGTGGTTTGGCCAGCATACGGCCATAGTTGTGTTCAGGTGCAACTTCACAGGCCATGATCACAATTCTGTGGAAAATTTCAAAATTTCAAGATAATCAGTTTATGATGCGCAAAACATGTCCTCCTGTCAATATGTTTGATTTGAACTGGAGAAAATAACTTTACTATCTATGGAGATTTAAAATTTAAAAAAAATAATATACAGTTCCCACTATTCATCCATAGGGGTCTCCAGTCTCCAGGCGGAAATGCCATGACTTATCTACTTGGCCATCTCACCATCTATGAATATTACCTACTTTCATGACAACTATTGATCATATTATCTGACAAATCAAAGCATTTCAGTGATCTATAGTAAAAGGTCAAAACAGAGATAGAATCATTCCAGTGATCTATGGTAAGAGGTCAAAACAGAGATAGAATCATTCCAGTGATCTATGGTAAAGGGTCAAAACAGAGATAGAATCATTCCAGTGATCTATGGTAAAAGGTCAAAACAGAGATAGAACCATTCCAGTGATCTATGGTAAGAGGTCAAAACAGAGATAGAATCATTCCAGTGATCTATGGTAAGAAGAGGTCAAAACAGAGATAGAATCATTCCAGTGATCTATGGTAAGAGGTCAAAACAGAGATAGAATCATTCCAGTGATCTATGGTAAAGGGTCAAAACAGAGATAGAATCATTCCAGTGATCTATGGTAAAGAGGTCAAAACAGAGATAGAATCATTCCAGTGATCTATGGTAAGAGGTCAAAACAGAGATAGAATCATTCCAGTGATCTATGGTAAAGGTCAAAACAGAGATAGAATCATTCCAGTGATCTATGGTAAAGGGTCAAAACAGAGATAGAATCATTCCAGTGATCTATGGTAAGAGGTCAAAACAGAGATAGAATCATTCCAGTGATCTATGGTAAGAAGAGGTCAAAACAGAGATAGAATCATTCCAGTGATCTATGGTAAGAGGTCAAAACAGAGATAGAACCATTCCAGTGATCTATGGTAAGAGGTCAAAACAGAGATAGAATCATTCCAGTGATCTATGGTAAGAGGTCAAAACAGAGATAGAATCATTCCAGTGATCTATGGTAAGAGGTCAAAACAGAGATTGAATCATTCCAGTGATCTATGGTAAGAGGTCAAAACAGAGATTGAATCATTCCAGTGATCTATGGTAAGAGGTCAAAACAGAGATTGATCTTCCAGTGGATCTATGGTAGAGGTCAAAACAGGAATTGAACATTCAGTGATTATGGTAAGAAGAGTCAAAACAGAGATTGACATTCCAGGTGATTATGGTAAGAGGTCAAAACAGAGATTAATCTTTCAGTGATCTATGGTAAGAGGTCAAAACAGAGATAGAATCATTCCAATGATCTATGGTAAGAGGTCAAAACAGAGATAGAATCATTCCAGTGATCTATGGTAAGAAGAGGTCAAAACAGAGATTGTGCTTAATCCTGAGGAAATTGGTGAATACGAACAAATATCAGGAATTCCCCCTGTAACATTAGGTGATTTTAGTTACAAGCGACATTTTAAAGTAATCTTAGAGTTAGTAAAAAAAAAGGATGATGGGATTCTCAAAAGAGGGTAGATTGTTTTGTTTTTAAGGGTTTTAGGGCGCTTGCAACACATTTAGGTTATATCAGCGCCAGTAAAAAGGAAGAAAATGGGATAGTAAAAAGTTCTAGAATTACAATTAAAGCACAAAAGAAAAGGTAAGACAAAGGGGAATTGGTTCAAATAGGGAACAGATGTAGATTCCAAGAGCACACTATCCAAGTACCTAGTTTGAGATCATCTAAAAGTCTCATCCAGACACAAGCACAGGTCCCAACTAAGAGGAATACACTCAAATGTTTACCAATCATATAATATAATATGTAAACTAAACAGAATACAATGCATAACAGAGAGATGATTTACAAGGAAAAAAAATCATCTCCCAAAACTATAACTACACATTCAACTGTTTCCCTCCCAGCCAAGGAACTCCGGTAAGGATCAGGACAAAACTAAGTAATCTCATTCCAAGACAATGACAGGAAACAATTGGAAAACGGGTATGGGGGGATAGAAGACACAGCATGTACCTCCCTGCCAAAAGAGGGTAGAGATCTTTTGAGATCATAAAAATTCTGTTTAAGAACACTGCAAAATGAATTTATACTCAATGTTTTTTAAATATAAAGAGTTACACCTTAATTTATGATGTCTAAATAAATATAATTATAATGAGTGGTGTAGTGCAATGATTTAAATTGTTTGACCAATAATGTAAAAATAATACCAATCCACGTACCTTTATGACATCTTGAAGCTACAATTACATTTCATCCATCTGTTAAGTGAAAAAGGAATGATAAAATATTTAGTACATTTGCAAGGTATGTTCAATTACTAAAGAATGACCCAAAGAAATTAAAGTCAACATGAGCAATTGCTGCAAAAACAAACCAAAGAAAAAACTAAGTGCTGAAATGTTTGCAAAGATACTTTTTAAACTTTAAACCATTGCTTCGTTCACAAATACAAATGAAAATGGTTATAGACATACTATACCACTGCTAATAATAATAATAGTGATCAATAATAAACAATAATAATAATTGTTATTACTACTATATATACCAATGGGGATATTATTAGCCTTTCATGTGCTCGAGGTCATTGGTCACATTGCAATGTGTGCTCAAAATGACCCACATAGTGAAATGTGTTCACAGTTTAAGAAACATCCAACATCACAATTGGTCATTTTGCTCAGTGTGACTCATGGGTATGTTTACAGTTTTCATATAAATACAGCAGTGTGTTTATATTTATTGAGAAATGTCCAGTCGTTGTACAGCAACCTACATGTGATCGATGACTAGGTTGGACGAAAACATGAATAAAGATCGCTCCCATTACTTAACAAGATTTCAAATTTGTATTTACAAATAAAAAATGACTATTTATACTCACTCATCACAACACATACCACTTTTGATTTTTTTTTATCACCACTGATCCTAACAAATAGCAGAGCGAACAAAAAGATTATCTTAGTCTTAGATTGCTGCTAAACATGTAAAAATGCATTTTACACGAAATTACGAGAGATAAAAATTACCAAAGGAAACTTGTTGCATCGATTGTTCATACAAAATAAAATTCAATATATGGACAATAAAAAAAGGCGGAGCAATATTAGAACATCTGGGACATATTAGTCATTGAAATATTAAATAGAGAGCTGACATTGCTCATTGCTCGTGTTGAAAAGCGATGTCTGCTACTGCTATCATTTAAAACTTTATTGGGAGAAAGGCTATTGTAAAATGTAAAAGAATGTAAGGCTAATTAATTACTTTAAAAGAAATTTTATCCAGTTTTTAAACCTCAACTCAATTTTTGACCTGATGATGGTACCTACTATCTTCTAAGAAAAAAACCTCTTAGCCAAGTCACTATTGGATAACAATAACAAATTATTTTCTGTGCTTATTTTTCGACCTAAGTCGGATGATGAAATGAGAAACATCATAAAACTGAACTTGGCAAACAACCATATTGATGACGTACTCCATTGTAACATTAAAATAAATAAAACCCAAAATGTTTCCTTTAAATAAAAGTTATAATAAATAACCATGCCATGCCATCATCATCATGTCAAAAATAATTAAAAATAGGAGATGTGAGTGTGAGCCGAGGCTGAAATATTTTGGGGTCGGTGGTCACGAATCACAACCCCAACAAAACCAAAATTCCACATGCTTTCCACTCACAGACTCACTCGTGTCTCTCGTCTATACTTTCTATACTTTTAGACTGGTGCTCGTTCATTCATATTTCAATTTCACAGGCGAGAGTCCGACTCAGTAGAGGGACAAAAGACCATTCATAATTTGTGTGCAAAACTGATGCTTTAACTGCGACTGAGATGTAGAGAAATTCTCAGAAATGGCATCGATTGTTTTATTCATTTCGTACCAGTCTAAGTCCCAGGTCCCTAGTCCAAATTCATTATTATTATCTTCAAACTTCCTTACACTCAGCGAGTAAGAATTCAGCAATTACCAAGAGGTACAGAACTGAAATTGTGACCAGCTCCTCAAACTGAATATGGAGCTGTAAAAAGCTTATAAGACGTCGGAAGAATGCATATTTCTAGAGACATAACAAGGTCAAAATTTAGCAAAATTAACGGGACTTTCAGTACCGTTTCACTAGACCCTACCGACGAGCGATTCGATTCAATGTGGTATGAACCAAACATCAGCCAGAGCTTTGGTGCATCGGAATTCCTGACGGGAATTTTTGACAATTTCAGTCGTAAACCTTGCTTGTTTACTCAAGTCATGTCACTGCGCAGTGGCAATGTTCCTTGGCAATACCAAAATGGCGAACGTAATAAAGGAGGCGCGTTCGGTTGGCAGCCACAAAACGATCGTAAGCAAGCATGACTTTCTTTTCGCGAAACGGGGTAAACCGCCATCATTTATGATAATCTCTTAGGGATACTCCAAACTGTTTTGAATGCAAATTCAGAAATAAACCTTTTCATTTGTATTTTTTAGTCATTTTTTTTTAAAATATAGCTTTGACTTCCTAAAAGTAATAATTTGACATTTTAATTACATTTTAATGCTGTAAGATATATAATAATGATGGGTTGGAGATTATAATCTATTTATAGAATCAACCTCTCCGGTGTGATTCCCTTTCTCCGGTCCTTTTTATGGTCTCTTCACCTTTATTCTTCTTCCTCAAAAGAAAAAAAATAAGGATTATTGATTCAATTACTGATTCATTTCTACTTCATTTTGCCGAAATTGTTAAATAAAAATATTATTATTATTCACTATATTTTTAAAAACATCTTTCCATATTTGCCATTGTTTTGCTTTCTCACCAGACGAAAGGTTTTCCCCAATAATTATGGTCCAAATATTCACAGAGAGATCCGTCGCCCCTTGATGCCAAATATTTATGGTTTGAGACGGTTATTCAGTACTATCATAATATATTACATTTGCCAAAATAGAAAAATAATCCCAGAAAGTTACGTAAAAAATTAAAGTGACTGATTAGGAGCAGGCGCTGGTGTATGATAAAGATATGAAAAAGTGTAAATGAAACAGTGCTATACAAAATATGAAGGAAAATACAAGCAAATGAAGATTCCTGCCAAAAATCAGCATAATCTCAACTGGAGCGCATTTTTAAAGATATTTTTTTCTTGAATTTTTCTTTCTGCTTTGTCAGGGTACTGTTTCTTACCTACTTTTTTTCATATACATAATATTTTTAAAAATCATAAACTGAAAAATAAATGGATTAAAAATTGGATGTCATCTGTTAAAAAGTCATTCATAATAATATCGGTAATCCAACTAAATTTTATGGTTTTGAATCGATAAATACATTTTTGGCTAATATTATGTGCGCCTAGATTCAAATCGACGCTTCAACTCTAACAGACCTGCCTACTTGAAAATTTGAAAAATTCGTAATTTTTTAGGAGATGAAAAATGATAATTAAAGTTAACTTTAAAAATCTACGATTAACCCTCACAACGATTAAATATCACTTCAACATCCTTAAAATTATGTAATCTAGCGTTAACTTTCATATTCATTAAGTATTGATGATTTAGAGATGCTCATGCTTTCTTTTGATGATGTGTATAATTAGCGTTGTTCGTGTACTGTGTTAGGGCTTAATGATTAAGTTAATCTATGTTATGCGCCCAGAGCCCTCCTGATGAAGGGATGTTTGGCGCACTATAAATTTATACCATTATTATTATTAATTATTATATTATTATTATTATTATTATTATTATTATTATTATATTATTATATTATATATTATTATTATTATTATTATTATTTTTATTATTATTATTATTATTATTATTATTATTATTATTATTATTATTATTATTATTATTATTTTATTAATATTATTATTTATTATTATTATTATTATTATTATTATTATTATTATTATTATTATTATTATTATTATTATTATTATTTATTATTATTATTATTATTTATTATTATTATTATTATTATTATTATTATTATTATTAATTATTATTATTATTATTATTATTATTATTATTATTATTATTATTATTATTATTATTATTATTATTATTATTATTATTATTATTATTATTTATTATTATTATTATTATTATTAATTATTATTATTATTATTATTATTATTATTATTATTATTATTATTATTTATTATATTATTATTATTATTATTATTATTATTATTATTATTATTATTATTATTATTATATATTATTATTATTATTATTATTATTATTATTATATTAATTATTATTATTATTATTATTATTATTATTATTATTATTATTATTATATTATTATTATATATTATTATTATTAATTATTATTATTATTTATTATTATTATTATTATTATTATTATTATTATTATATTATTATTATTATTATTATTATTATTATTATTTATTATTATTATTATTATTATTATTATTATTATTATTATTATTATTATTATTATTATTATTATTATTATTATTATTATTATTATATTATTATTATTATTATTATTATTATTATTATTATTATTATTTATTATTATTATTATTATTATATTATTATTATTATTATTATTATTATTATATATTATTATTATATTATTATTATTATTATTATTATTATTATTATTATTATTATTATTATTATTATTATTATTATTATTATTATTATTATTATTATTATTATTATTATTATTTTATTATTATATTATTATTATTATTATTATTTATTATTATTATTATTATTTATTATTATTATTATTATTATTATTTATTATTATTATTATTATTATTATTATTATTATTATTATTATTATTATTATTATTATTATTATTATTATATATTATATTATTATTATTATTATTATTATTATTATTATTATTTATTAAGTTCTGAAATTGGAACCAAATTTTCGTAATTTTACGAAATTTTCGTCATAGTAGGCAGGTCTGGTCTACGTGCACATATTATGTAGGGATACGTCTCTTCAAATCAATATTGAGACATGACTTGGAGTTTTGATATGAATGTTGTAAAGAAAATATTCTCGGTTTGATCACAAATTAATAACAAATCTAAGAAAAAATAATTTCAAAGGCTGGTCACTCAACATAAAATTTATTAAAAAAAAAAAAAAAAAGAAAACAAAACATTCAGGTTTTTCGGAGCCTTCCGTTCCTGTTCCCTTAAAATTGTTCATGGAGAAGTTATCAGGTGTCGATTGTGAATCGTTTTGAAACAGTCAAGCAATGTTGAACGTGATCAATGACCAGATGTATGACATTCATCTTTTAATAAAACCCTGGCAGTCGCAATGCATACTAAATACTAAGGTACGAAACTTTATGTTGCCCGCTAGGCTCATGATATATGTGAATGAGTAGGAAAGGATGCAATACAAATACAAATGACACGCAATATACGACATGAAACATCTATTTCCACGTGGCCCTGCGATGGGAATAGAAGAAGGGGCCTTTGGAAGCGCATCGAGTATGGCAAATCACATCAAAATGTGCATATTTGCAGGTCAAATAGCTGAAAGAACGCAGTTAGCTATGCGTTTGGTATAACCGTGTTGTAATGGGCAATATTTTGCGTTGGTTCGAGAGTATTCCATAACAAAATTGAGCCCATAACAAATTGGGTTATCCGTTCTACTACTACTACTACTACTACTACTACTACTACTACTACTACTACTACTACTACTACTACTACTACTACTACTACTACTGTTGCTGCTACTGCTACTACTACTACTACTACTACTACTACTACTACTACTACTACTACTGCTGCTGCTGCTGCTGCTGCTGCTATTGCTGCTGTTACTACTACTACTAACTACTACTACTACTACTACTACTACTACTACTACTACTATGCGGTCTAGTGGTATGACACTCGCTTTCGGATAGGAAAGTCCTGGGTTCGAGCCTCGCTCGGCGCATAGTTGAGTCCTTGGAGCAAGCTCTTTACTCACATTCTCTCACCGGATTCAGGTGTAAAATGAGTACCTGACCGTTAACAGTGTTGTCTCTATCCGAAAAAAAACTCGACAAAAAAAACGACAGAGGACGTCGGGTGCTTGATATGGGTCGGCCTAGCGGCTCTTCTCTTTATTCTTAGTATTTTGTCCGTGCCCGACGTCTTTATCCGGAAGACGGCAGAGGACGGCAGTGTCCGGTCGTCGGAGTCAGTCTCCGGTGTGGGTTAGCCCTTCGGCAGACATGCATACTTGAAAATTTAAAATTTCGTATTTTTCAGGAGATAAAAATTGAAGTCGCTATAGATAGAACTAGAACGAAGATGGCGTCACTCATGTTTTTGTTGTTGTTTGTTTTGTTTTTTGCCATCCAAGTTTACGAGTACTTCTCACTAAACTGTATGAACCAGACAATAAAAGTTCAAGGTTACACATAATTTTATGTGTTGGTCCGTTATACTTCCGGATGAAATGTGAGCTTCTTATTCTTAGCCAAGCGCATACAATGGAAACCATTTATAACAGGCCCGGTTATAACAAGGATCGGGTATAACAGGGATTAGTTGTAGTATCGTTCGGCTACACTTCTATGTTCAAGGTATCAATCCAGGTTCTGAAGTCATCATCACATTTGTTGATGGTTTCAAATCCCCCTTCAAGTTTTGTCTCTGGGCAATCTAGTACGAGGTGGTTTGCATCTTGTGGTGCTTGGTTGCACTTTGGGCATGTTGGTGATTCTTGGAGCCCCCATTTGTGCATGTTGGCAGCTGTTCTGGTATGTTTTGACCGTAGTCTATTTGCAGCTACCCAGTATTTTCTTGGTTGATCCTGTACACCTGGGAGACTTTTACAAGGATCTTCTATTAGTTCCCATCCTGTTGGTTTATTCCTTTTCCATTCCTCGCACCAGGCTTCTTGCGTGTTGTAGTTTTCTTTCTTTGATAGGTAGAAAGGTGAACGAGATTTTAGTCTTGATGTTGGGGGCGCAGTTTTGTATATGGTTTGCAGAGGAGTTCCACTATCTTCTTCAGCTCTGGATATCCATTTC
Source organism: Berghia stephanieae (assembly GCF_034508935.2). Taxonomy (NCBI): domain Eukaryota; kingdom Metazoa; phylum Mollusca; class Gastropoda; order Nudibranchia; family Aeolidiidae; genus Berghia; species Berghia stephanieae. The sequence continues at coordinate 139,694,283 of NC_088360.1, read as the reverse complement.
TGTGTTGCATCCTCTCCCCTCAAGTGGGGTGGTGCTATAGCGCTCATGACTGGCAGCCATTGTGTTGGAGTTGATTTCAGGCATCCAGTTACTATTCGGTTCGAGTCTCTTAGTTTCGCATCAACAAGGTTTGTATGGGCACTTCTCGTCCAAACAGGAGCACAATATTCTGCCACACTGTAGCAAAGGGCCAGGGTTGATGTTATGAGAAGAGTTTGCGATGCTCCCCATGTTGTTCCTGCCAATTTTCTGAGTAGACAATTTCGTTTCCCTATCTTTCTTGCTGTACCCCCAAGATGGGTTCTATAGGTCAGCCGTCTATCCAGTGTCACTCCGAGGTATTTTGGATTTTGATCAGTTGGTAGTGTTGTGTCATCAATCTTGATCATCAGTTTTCGTTTTGATTCCCTGTTGTTAAGATGAAATGCAGTTGCAACTGTTTTGTCGTATTCATTTTTAAATACCACCTGTCAAAATACCTTTTCATGGCCGTGGTGTCTTTGCTAAGCGTTGTTTCTATATCTTCCCAGTTTCTTGATTGGTATGCTAAGGCCCAGTCATCTGCATATCCTAGTTTTGTGGAAGTTGTTTGAGGCATGTCGCTTATGTAGACGTTAAACAATGCTGGTGCTAAGACTGAGCCTTGTGGTACTCCATTTTTTATTCTTCTGACTTTGCTGGTGTTGCCACCAAGTACCACATGGAAATTTCTAGGTTCTGACATGTATGAGAGCAATTTCAAGATTTTTCTGCATGGAATTATTTTTGCAAGTTTCAGCATCAAGCCACCAGTCCACACTGTGTCATACGCAGCAGAGAGATCAATAAACACTGTGCCTGTTTTTAATTTCTTTTCAAATCCATTT
>NC_088360.1:139675917-139688417 GCF_034508935.2 Berghia stephanieae | reverse complement strand
GTCATCACTCTTTTTTCTTCCCTATGTCCGAATTTTAGTTTTCTACCTCTCTCTACAACATTGATGCTTTCACAACACAACACTCGACTAGATGCTCTGCGGTTTCGGGTTCAACGTGAATATGAGGGACAGGTGAAAAGAATTGAGCTTTATATAGCGCAATATCCACTAAATGAGCTCAAAGCGCTTTACAAGGGGTCCCTGGTCAACAGCAACATTTTACACGTAGGACGGGACATGACGCCTGTTAGGCGATATTACAATTTTTCGGACAAAGACAACGCTGTTTACGGCCAAGTACTCATTTCACACCTGAGTACGGTGAGAGAATGTGAGTAAAGAGCCTTTTCCAAGGACTCAACTATGCGCCCAGCGCGAGGCTCGAACCCAGGACTTTCCGATCCGAAAGCGAGTGTCATACCACTAGACCACATAGCCCGACAAGAACCCATTGATGAAGCGTCACTGCCGTCTGGCAGTGGCAGGTTCTCGATCTCAGTTGATTTGCCGACACCCAGTGTCTCATCCCTGCTGATACAAAAGCCTCCTGGCAACTTATCGCCCAGTTTCGAAGAGTACACGATTTCGCCTAACCCACATTTTCAACGCCTGCGGTAACGGGGAATTGTAAGGGTAGGCGGACCCTCCCTCCATAGACTACACAAAATACACAGAACGTCGGTAAATCACACGTCATTCTTTTTGGAATTCCGCAATTGTTCCCAATCACTGCACGAGCCTGCGAATATTGATCAGTCACTTTGTCTATTTGATCAGGGAGTAGGCTACACCATTCGTGTAGAAAAGAACTTTCTTAAGACATGATTTTGTCAATATTTGCTGGAGAAAATTTGTTCAATTTTTATTAATGGTGAACTTTAGAGAGTAAATTAAGGGTTTGTTGATCATTTTAACTCTTTTTTGTTTGTTTGTTGCTTTAGGTCTCTTCCAACACAATTGAGGTTATATGAGAGACCGCTGAAACAAAAAAACAAGCAATCCAACAAAAATAGTACAAATGTAAATCAAAATCATAACCTAAAGATATCATAAGCTAAATTATAAATAACCAAGAACAAACAGACAGAAGATTTACAGAAAAAAAAATATCCCCTGTCAAAAATACAATCACAAACCAAAGAAGCAGGATAGGCTAGTAAAGAGAAGAAGAAACGACATCACTATTGGATCGTACACCCATGCGAACATCATAGGTATATGATTCAAGGGTGATGCTCCCATCCAACCACCCGCCATCATAACTCTCTGCTTATCGATCGTTTTCAGTATTTTCCCAAAATGACAGTCTTCCCCAGCAGAAACACCGATTCTTTAAACTCAAAACAAAAAAACAAAAAAAAAACAAAAAAAAAAACCTGTCAATAAAACAGCATTCTTCAAAGTTTGTGATGTACAAAATAAATCTGAATAAGACAAAAAAATATATGTGTCGTAACATCAGTCAGTGGTACGGTCTTTGCTTCGTACCCGGAAGGTACCGAGTTCAATCACCCGCCGCTGCGCTGTGTGGCCTTGAGCAAGTCACCTCGCCCTAGCTCACTTTGCGGCGCTGATCTGCGGCTAACGCCTGGGTTATTCCAGTCTTCCCTTGGAATAGACCCTAAAGACAAATTTCCCATTGGGGATGAATAAAGGGAATTTAATTAAATCAATTAATTAAATGTGACGATTTTGCTCTAAGTGTTAAGGAGAGGGTTAAAGAGAACAACGCAACCCTTCTCGGTATTTTGTGAATTCAAAACCAGATGATCAACCCTCTAAGTTGACATCAGCGGTCTCATAAACGCAAAAATACAATACAAGGCAACGGGAAACGCTGAGGTAGGCATAAGAGGTTTGATCAACGGATTTGCAGCAGCTACTAATGGTCTCACACTACAATGTTATGGTGATTTATCTACCTATCAAGGCAGCCAAAATCGTTGCCGCACTTGCGCACAGTTGCGAACCCATCCGGTAGCCTCGTCACAACACAGCGCTCGATCGACTAGATGCTCTGCGGTTTCAGGTTCTCGCACACAACGTGTACACAACGATGGACAAGTGAAAGCGTCGCTGTCGTCTGGCAGGTTCTCGACCTTAATCAATTTGCCCCCACCCAATGTCACATCTTGCTGGAGATAAGCCTGGCAACTTATCGCCCAATTTCGAAGAGTTACGTCCCCCCCCCCCCCCCCCCCCCCCCCCACGAGGTACCAATTTCGACCAAGTCGACTTCCATCTCCTATGCGGATTGGCGAAAAGGCTACTTCATAGGTTTGATCAACCGACCATCGATGTCATCAAAATACAGTTTATTATCAAAAGTGCTCCCCAAGTCCTATCTAAACGTGTAGTTTAAAAAAGCAGTTATATTTGTTTATATTATATTACAGTCATCTAAACATTAAGAAAATAAAGGGTTAGACCTACCAATGTGCAGACATATCAAAATAAAGCTGCCAATTTCCAAGCCAATTAAATAAAGAAATTAAATCATTTTATAAGACAATTGAATAGCCAGCAATATTTCCGGAGAAATAAAGACTATTACAAAAAGGTGTTTGTCTATTTAAATTATTGTGGGAATTGGATTCAGTAGTCTGATGTCACGCCGTCCGGCCATCTTGGTTGTAAACAAAGAAAATCATTTATTGTTAATCTTCATGCTGGCTAGAACTTTTCATCTGCCTTGTGATCAGAATGTGTAAAAGTCAAAACATGATCAAATTTATGTATTTGTTCCTCTGTATACGCTTTTATGCTCGCCGGGGAAATATTTTATACGGGCGTCCTCCATTGTTCCGATAGTTTAGAGCCAGTGTTACTAAGTTACCATGCGTCATTAGGAAAGAAGTGACGTTACGACTGTTGAAGAGTATTAACATAGATTGAGACGAACCTTTTGAGCCATCAACGATCAAAATCGACCCGGTAATAAAATCTGTAAGTGCGCGCCAACAGGGCTGCCAGATGGTTTCTTCTCACTTTGACAATAGGCTTCAACTGTCGTGACGTCACTTCCCTCCTATTGACGCATAGTAACTTAGTAACTGGTTCTAAACTATTAGGACAATGGCTGACGCCCTTATGAAATATTTCTCCGACGAGCATAAAAGTGAGAAAAACATTATAAATCTGACCATGTTTTGACTTTTATCACATGACATGTGAAAAAATTCTAGCCAGCACGAAGAATAAAAGTATCAATTTTCTGTGTTTAGAACCAAGCTGCTCGTTGCTGGGTTTTAAATGTAATTTCTCATTCTCCTCTATTTTAAATATAACATTGAAACGCATCCTTCCACTCCCGTTCTCCCACTTTCATTCTCTCTCTCTCTCTCTCTCTCTCTCTCTCTCTCTCTCTGTTTCTATCTTTGTGTCTGTCCCCCCCTCTCTCTCTCTCTCTCTCTCTCTCTCTCTCTCTCTCTCTATATATATATATATATATATATATATATATATATATATATATATCTTTTTTAAATTAATTCTAAAAATTTAAATATCTTAACAACGGAGGTAGGGGACCACTAATAACACTATTGCTGTCTAGTATTCTTCAATTACCACCCCCCCCCCCCCCCCCCCCATCCCTCTACCTTATTCTTGAAATATATATATATATATATATATATATATATATATATATATATATATACTTTTCATCTCTCTCTCTCTCTCTCTCTCTCTCTCTCTCTCTCTCTTCCATTGCACACACACACACACACACACACACACACACACACACACACATACATTTACAAATGTTTGCCTATATTATTATGACAATCTAATATAAATATATATGTATTCTGTGTTTACTTGATTAAAGCCAAGGGCCAACACGTCGTTTGTTTTGTGTTGTTCATTCATGAGTCAGATGTACTCCCTTTATCTTTATCTCCATTTCATTGACTCCTTTAGGCACGCACCTCTATTTATTAATTATAAATAATGCAAGTTAAACACACAGTGTTTAGATAATAGGAGTTGTATCAGGCTTCGTGTTTATGTTTGTGTTTGTGTGTATGTGTGTGTGTATGTGTGTGTGTATGTGTGTGTATGTGTGTGTGTATGTGTGTGTGTGTGAGAGAGAGAGCGAGAGATGTGAGAGAGAGTGAGAGAGAGAGCGAGAGATGTGAGAGAGAGTGAGAGGGAGAGAGAAAGAAAGAGAAAGAAAAAGAGAGAGAAAGAGAGAGAGAGAGAGAGAGAGAGAGAAGGAAAGAGAGAGAGAGAGAGAGAGAGAGAGAGAGAGGGAGAGAGATGGATAGATAGAGAGAAAAAGAGGGAGAGAGATGGATAGATAGAGAGAAAAAGAGAGGGAGAGAGAGAAGGAGAGAGAAGGGAAGAGAGAGGGGGAGAGAGATAGAGAGAAAGAGAGAGAGAAGGAGAGACAAAGAGAGAGAGAGAGAGAGAGGGGTGGGGGGGGAGATAGAGTGAGAGATAGATAGAGAGAGAAAGAAGAGGAACCGAATGTACTGATCAAATATTATTTGACATTTCCAGCATTGATCAATACGTCATGATTCGATGACAAATATTAGACTTATCGGGAATCGATTACAATAATTATGGTCCTTTCATAATTTTAATCAATTAACTATCGTACTCAGAAAAATCACTCATTTTAAAAATTGGCCAGAAAACTCATCCTTCAAATATCAATCCATTTAATTGGCCCTCATCTTGGCAAAAAAAAAAAAAAACAACTCTCAAACCTGGGACTTCACGAAGTCTTCCCTTCCATTAAATCCTAGGTCTGATAGGTTTTTTTGTTTTTGCCAAGATGAGGGTCATTTAAATCGATGGATATTTGAAGGACTAGTTTTCTGGCCAAATTTTTAAAATAAATTGAGCTTTATATAGCGCAATATCCACTAAATGTGCTCAAAGCGCTTTACAAGGGGTCCCTCCCTGGTCAACAGCAACATTTAACATGTAGGACTGGACATGACGCCTGTTAGGCGATATTACAATTTTTAGGACAAAGACAACGCTGTTAACGGCCAGGTACTCATTTTACACCTGAGTACGTTGAGAGCATGTGAGTAAAGAGTCTTTTCCAAGGACTCAACTATGCGCCGAACGCGAGGCTCGAACCCAGGACCTTCCGACTAGAAAGCGAGTGTCATACCACTAGACCACATTGCCGCACATTGCGTGTCTTACCCCAGAGTATGCCGCTTAAATAATTAACGCTCTCCTTACCGATCCTTTTCAGTATTTTCCCAAAATGGCAGGCTTGGCTTGCCCAGCAGAAAAATTGATTTTTTAAAAACTCAAACAATCTCTCTACAAAACAACTTTTTCTTCCTATTATTTAACCCTTTCCTTACCAACTATAGGAAAATCGTCACATTCCTAACGATACAACCAACATTTTTCGTATTCAAATTTCTTCTGTACATCATAAAATTTAAAGAAAATTAACAGTGTGTTGTAGAGCATGTTTTGCTAAAGAAATTATGCATGGCAAGAAATTACTGCTATTGTGTTTGAGCGATAAAAAATATATTTTTGTGTTAGTTGGGTGTGAAGTTTTGGGGGAAATCCTGAAAATGGCTGGTAAGGAGAGGGTTAAACAAAGCTCATTCTTCAAAGTTTGTGATGTGCTCAATGAATCTGAATAAGAAAAAAGGTATATTGTATCGTAACAAATGTGACAATTTTGCCGTAGGTAGTAAGGTGAGGGTTAAAGTCTCCATAAAAGTATAAATATAACGTAATTTAGCTCAAGGGTTTGGCAGCTCTAACGCGATATAGCTTCATTCATGATGAAATACAGAGCAAATAAAAAAGAATTGAGCTTTTATATAGCGCGACATCCACTAAACGTGCTCAAAGCGCTTTAGAAAGGGTCCCGGGCCAATAGCAACACTTTACATGTAGGACGGGACATGACGCCCGTTAGACGATATTACATTTTTTTCGGACAGAGACAACGCTGTTAACGGCCAGGTACTCATTTTACACATGAGTACGATGAGAGAATGATAATAATAATAATAATAATAATATAATAATAATAATAATAATAATAATAATAATAATAATAATAATAATAATAATAATAATAATAATATATAATAATAATAATAATAATAATAATAATAATAATAATAATAATATTAACAATAATAATAATAATATAATGATAATAATAATAATAATATATCTTTATTGTCCTAAAAAAGTGGCAATTTGTCATTTGGTTACACATTTATAACAATACAATATTGACATAGACACACACAGATGCACACTAGTAACATCGTAGTCATTGAGAAAAAAAAAAACAAAACAAAACAAAACAAAACAAAAAACAAACAAACAAACCGGCATCAACAACAACAACATCATCATGATCATCATCATCATCATCATCATCATCATCATGTGAGTAAAGAGCCTTTTCCAGGGACTCAACTCCGCGCCGAGCGAGGTTCGAACCCAGGACCTTCCGATCCGAAAGCGAGTGTCATACCACTAGACCACAAAGCCGTACAATCGTACACTGAGCGAACTAAAACTTTTCTGACGTTTGGTGAATATCAACTGTCAACGGAAAATGCTACTAGAATTACGGGACAACTGAAGAAGGAGAAGTATAGTATGGCTATGCACTGTGGTCTTGTGGTACGACACTTGCTTCCGGATCGGAAGGTACTGGGTTCGAGCCTCGCTCGGCGCGGAGTTGAGTCTTTTGAAAAGGCTCTTTACTCACATTCTCTCACCGTACTCAGGTGTAAAATGAGTTCCTGGCTGTTAATCGTGTTGTCTCTGTGGGATAAAATGTAATATCGCCTAACAGGCGTCATGTCTTGTTCCATCTGTTACGCGTTGCTGTTGGCTAGGGACCCATTGCAAAGCGCTTTGAGCAGGTTTAGTGGATATTGCCCTATATAAATGTTCTTTTTTAAAAGGTAAGAAAAGTTAAAGTAAAACAGAAATTTATTTTCTGTACAAAAATGCATAACGTTGATTATGATATGCATTTTTGTACAGAAATATGAATAATAATTTTTTTATTTGGAGCGCTTGGCTTGTAGTTGGTTTGTTTACAAATAACTTCTCCGTCGGTGACGTCCAATCAAGGGACGCTACTCTTCCGCTAATCTAATTCCATATAGGCAGATTCTTAGGATTATGGGACGTAAAAGAGATATGATGGATGATCTTTATAGGGAATGAGATTAGCGGAAGAGTAGCGTCCCTTGATTGGACGTCACCCATAGTCTGTGACGTCACATAGCGGAAAAGTTATTAGAGAGAGAGAACGTCATGTTGGTTGTGCGCATGCGTCTCTCGTCCTCACTTCCACAACAATATTCCATCACTCTGAAAGCAGAAGATTCTTTACACAAGGTATGTATCCAGTCATACTGAAGACTGGTTTTACTCTTCTAATGAGTTTGGAACCAGTATTTTGACATCACAGTTTTGTTCTCTGTTTACTCCTCCCCAATACTTAAGCTTTTTTTTTATAGAACATCATTCACTAAGAGTGGTCTTGTGGTAGGACCACGGTTCGAGTCCCGCTCTGAGCAGCGCATGGTTGAGTTCTTGGAAAAGGCTCTTTACTCACATTCTCTAACCGTACTCAGGAGTAAAATGAGTATCTGGCCATTAACAGCGTTGTCTCTGTCCGAAAAAAAGTTGTATTATTGGCTGATAGGTGTCATGTCTCGTCCTACACGGCGGTGCTGTTGGCTTGGGACCCATTATGAAGCTCTTTGAGCAACTTTTGTGGATATTGCGCTATACTGAAATATATTCAATATGCATACCATATAATAATAACTATAATGTCTTACTTATCCGTGAGCTGCGGTTGTATGCACGTTGCCTATCTTATGTCTTGTGGTATGACACTCGCTTTCGGATCGGAATGTCCTGGGTTCGAGCCTCGCTCGGCGCATAGTTGAGTCCTGGGAGAAGGCTCTCAACTCACATTCTCTCACCGTACTCAGGTGTAAAATGAGTACCTGGCTGTTAACAGCGTTGTCTATGTCTCTGTCCGAAAAATATGTAATATCGCCTAACAGGCGTCATGTCACGTCTTACATGTTAAATGTTGCTGCTGGCCAGGGAAGTCTTGTAAAGCGCTTTGAGCACGTTTAGAGGATATTGCGCTATATAAAAGCTCAATTTAATTTAATTTTTTAATACATCCACGACGATCTGTCCTCTGCCTCCCTCATGTTCTCGGAGTGTGTAGGGATGTTGCTTGTTGATGACAGCCTCAAACTGGTCTAAAACGTCAACCTCTGACGACTGCAAGCTCTTTTCTTCTCCACGTAGCAGTGTTGGGATTACCTGCTCAAATCAATACCCGGGTAATACTCGGGTAGTGGTCTGATTACCAGTGCTGGGATTACCTGCCCAAATCAATACCCGGGTAATACTCGGGTAGTGGTCTGATTACCCGGGTAACGCGGGTACCCATGGCAGGAGTGACTTTTTGACCCAAAAAAATGTTTTTGCGAAAAAAAAAGGGGAGGGGGGGTGAGGGGGTGGGGGAGGGGGCTTTTTTTAATACTTTCTTTTTATAAATTTATTATTTATTATTTATTACAATAAATGAAACGAAACTGAAGTAAGCAACAAGGATGATTAATTACAATGAAACAAAAAAACAAAAAAAAAAAAAAAAAAAAAAAAAAAAAAAAAAAAAACAAAATCAAAAAAAAAAAAAAAAAAAAATACCTGAGATTCCTTTAAATGATAAGAACTAATATAATCTTAATCTGTTGATTCCAAATTTAATCAAATGTGTGTTAACACATAAAACAAAAAAAATCAATGTAATTAAAAAATAAAGGAGGAAAATCTTTTGGAAAAATGTCATGTAAATGTAAATATATAAATCAAAATTGTATTACTTCCAATTTTTGTTCAAAAATATTAATTTGACGGAGCTTCCCTTCTTTTTGCCGAGATGAACTCGATCGCCGGTCTTGGTGAAGCGGGTACTCGTAACCCGCCCCTTTTACCCGAGTACCCGGTTTAACTTTATTACCCGCGGGTACACGGGTACCCGCCCAGCCCTACTACGTAGCCACTGAGCATTAGGCAGGGTACCCGCCCAGCCCTACTACATAGCCACTGAGCTTTAGGCAGGCTTTCAATATGCCCTCGTCGCCACACATGACCAAGAAAGCCCGTTTGCCTTTATCTTATGATTTTCACAATTTAGATGGGTTTCCATTTTCTATGCAAAACTTTTAATTTGTTATTCTATCTGACCTTTTATTGATGTTTAGTAATCTTGTGTACACCACATTTCGAAAGCTTCACGCTCGCTTTGACATTCCTAGTCTAGAGTAACTAGACTACGGGTTTCATACACCCAAAATCACCCACCATGTCAAGGTTTTTGTGTAATTCAAAAGCGTTCACAAAGCAATCCGACAAGTCTCAATTCATTGCACACACACACACACACAGACAGACACACACACACACAAACACACACACACACGCACACACACACACACACGCACACACACACACACACACACGCACACACATAAAGGAAAAAAGAAGTATAGTATAAGTAGGTTATGAGGACAGTTCATTTCAAAAGAAGAAGTGGAGTCAATAGAGTCGAGGTCGACCGATTTTTTTGGGATTATTTTTTTCGTTTCTTTTTCTTTCTTGCTTTGTCTGACACCTTTCATACACACTTATTCAGATCTTTATCTTACACCAGTGCCTGCTCCTTAATTTCTTTATTTAATATTTTAGATAAATGAGAGATAATAATAAACGTGTTATTTCTTACATTCCAACACAGCCAGAAAGAATCCTCTATAAGTAAATAATCTCTAAAGACTTCTCATCAACTTGTCATTTTGTGTAAGATGTCCGCAATATTATGTAAACTACCTTGTGGTGGAAGTATAATGATGAAAATAATAATAAAAATTAAAATGATGATGATGATGATGATGATGATGATGATTGTGATGATGATGGTGATAATAATAATAATAATGATAATAATAATAATAATAATAATAATAATAATAATAATAATAATAATAATAATAATAATAATAATAAATGATGATATAATAATAATAATAAATAATAATAATAATAATAATAATAATAATAATAATAATAATAATAATAATAATAATAATAATAATAATAAGGGGCGTAATTCGACACCCGAAATTTGGTATTGTCCCAGATAATTCGACACCTGAAACTTGGGTGTATTTTGTCACCAGATAATTCGACACCTGAAACTTGGGTGTATTTTGTCACCAGATAATTCGACACCCGAAACTCGGGTGTATTTTGTCACCAGATAATTCGGCACACTGAAAAGTTGAGTCTTAATATTTGTTTGTTATTTTAGTTGTTGTTTCCTGTGCATTTTGTCTATTCAACAACAACAACAAAAAAAAAACAATAAACGACAACAACAACAACAAACTCACAATTTCTATCACTCTCGGTTTTTCTCCCAATACACGAAGAGCTAGCCTCTCTCTCTCTCTCTCTCTCTCTCTCTCTCTCTCTCTCTCTATCTCTCTCTCTATCTATCTATCTATCTATCTCTATCTATCTATCTATCTATCTATCTATCTATCTCTATCTATCTTTCTCTCTCTCTATCTATCTATCTATCTATCTATCTATCTATCTATCTATCTATCTATCTATCTATCTCTATCTATCTATCTTTCTTTCTCGCTCTCTCTATCTATCTATCCCTCTCTCTCTATCTATCTATCTATCTATCTATCTCTCTCTCTCTCTCTCTCTATCTATCTATCTATTTTAAAAACCTTGTTGTCAGGGGCAATATTTTGCTTTGGATTGAGAATACATGTTTCTCCATTGCAAAAATGAGCTCATATCATGAGGGTTACGAAAAGGCAGGTATATTAGTGTTACCAGCTAGGTCGTATGACTAGGTGCCGCTCAGAAATTTTCCCCATGATTGTAATGACTTTCATAATTTACTATTGTGACAATATTATATCATCATCATCATCATCATCATCATCATCATCATCATCATCATCATCATCATCATCATCATCATCATCATCGTCGTCGTCATCATCATCATCATCATCATCATCATCATCACCATCACATTATTATTATTATTATTATTATTATTATTATTATTATTATTATTATTATTATTATTGTTATTATTGTTATTATTATTGTTGTTATTATTATAACACAACATGGTAAAAATAAACTGATGTAATTGATAATGACAAGTTAATGAAAGAAAAAAATGAAGAAAATGAAAGAATGATAATAATAAAAAGAACAATAACAGACGTGACCCTACGCCTCGAAGCGGTATTAAGTCGGGATTTGGAAAACGAAGAAAACCGGTTTTAAAGTCGGAATGGTCAAATTATCAAATTTCAGTTTTTGGTTGTTTCAGAAACTGCAATAATTTTTCGACATTAAAACATAATAATTCAACATAGATATTGGGTATAGGTTATATAAATTTAATGTTTAAAAAAGCAAATATCAATGACACATTCAAAGCGACAGTTAACTTTCTCTCAGAGAGCAACCATTTTCAAAACTTAGTAATATTAAGTCTTTTCCTCCACCAAAACCATGTAAGATACCACAGCGAAGGCCGTGTCTTTATCTATCTCAGAGAAAGTATGACTGTTTCCACAATTTCATGATTCAACCAATAATGAACTTTAAAAATTGTAAACAAGTCTAGGGTTTTCCCTGACAACTTTACAAATGAATGATTCTGATTGGTCAACGCTCATCACATGCGCCTGTTGGCCATTAAAATGCCTGGGCAATGTGTCATGACGTAAGCATGCGTGTGTTACATATGTGTGTGCTTGTGCATTTTGAGACACACTACGTGCTATTATTTCTTTGTATAGCTGCATTGGTTAATGATCGAGGTGAGGGTCCTTTGTCCCTCTTTCTTTATTCATGAAATTATAGGACATGCTAAGACTTTAATTGGGTGGGGTTCCTGACCTCTCATAGTGGGCAGGGAGGTACTTACTGTCTTCTATCCCCCTATATCTGTTTTCCAACTTGTTTTCCAACTAGCTTTCTGTCTTTGTCTTGGAATGAGATTACTTGGTTTTGTCCTGGCTCTGACCGGATACCCTTGGTGAGAGGAGAAACAGTCAAATGTATAGTTAGTTTTGGGAGATGATATTTTTTCCTTGTTAATCATCTCTCTGTTATGTAATGTATTATGTTTTGTTTACATATCATAATATGATTTGTAAACATTTGAGTGTATTCCTCTTAGCGGGGACCTGTGCTTGTGACTGGATAAGACTTTTAAGTGATCTCAAACTAAGTACTTCGATAGTTTGCTCTTGGAATACATATGTTCCCTATTTGATCCAATTCTCCTTTGTCTTACTTTTGGGTGCTTTAATTGTAATTCTAGAACGTATTACTATCCCACTTTCTTCCTTTTTACTGGCGCTGATATGACCTTAATGTGTTGCAATCGCCGT
>NC_088360.1:139658417-139670917 GCF_034508935.2 Berghia stephanieae | reverse complement strand
ACTACCACTACTACTGCAACCACCACCATCATCATCATTACAACTACTACTACAACCACCACCACATCATCATCACTACCACTACTACTACAACCACCACCACATCATCATCACTATCACTACTACTACAACTACAACCATCATCATCAATACCACTACTACTACAATCACCAACACCACATCATCCTTACTACCACCAGTACCACAATCACTACCATTCGGTTTTGGAGCTTTACTTCATTTGAAATAAGGAAACTTTGGAATTGTATTTGGCATTGTATTTATTCATCATAATATAATTCTAATCAGTTATCTATTTAGAACTAGATACTATACAATATGTATGCCAAATACCATCCCAATTCCCTTATCTTGTGTGCGGAAATTCCTCTTTCGGCATTGAGATTCCTACGAGTGGTGTCTGAAATTCCTGTGAGCCAAATTTAAAGTTGGCGTCTCTTTGCTATGATGATGCAGTGCGTGTGAGAGAGTCATCCCTACACACATAAACAACAGAAACAATTTAAAAACATGACTATGACACGCAAACACTCACACACGAGGCTATACTATGTATCATTTTCTCTATATAGAACAGGACAACAAGACAAACAAGAGCTTGACTCTCTCTACACTTCGCATTGGTGTTTTCGTCTGACGAGTTCAACTCTCGGTCGACCTGTCAATATTCCTTTTTGCCTAGGACGTAATCATTAATAGAATGTTGTGTGGTTTGACCGTGAAGAAAACCTAAAGAAGTCACATTTATATATTTTAGAGACATCGTTTTGAATAATTTTGAGTTAAACGAGCGAGCAGGAAGTTGTTTTCTTAGATTTCATGAACAAGGCATATGAAAAGTTCAAGCCAGCATGAAGAATAAAAAGTAATGATTTTCTTTGTTTAGAACCAAGATGGCCGCCGTTGCCGGGCGGCGTGACATCAGACTACTGAATCCAATTAGTGACATCTCACCAAACGATAGATATTTCCTCAGTTGATAAGAGAGACGCATGTGCAATGTTATGTTGACGTTCTCTCTGTAAGGGATTTAGCCGTAGTACAACGGGAATTTTCGTGGTAGTGAGGAGGTCTGTTGTGATGGGTATCAATATTTTATTTTTATTTTTTTATTATTTTAAATGAGAAAAACTGATTGGAAATGTAAAAGTGGTGGTGATAGTGGTAGTGATAATGGTAATGGTGGTGGTGGTAACGGTGATGATTGGGGTGTAGGGATGATGGTAATATTATTATTGTTATTATTATTGATATTCTTCCTGTTGTTGTTGTTGTTGTTCTTGTTGTTGTTGTTGTTGTTGTTGTTGTTGTTGTTCTTCTTCTTCTTCTTCTTCTTCTTCTTCTTCTTCTTCTTCTTCTTCTTCTTTTTTATTATTATATTATTATTATTTTTATTATTATTATTATATTATTATTTTTATTATTATTTATTATTATTATTATTATTATTATTATTATTATTATTATTATTATTATTATTATTATTATTATTATTATTTATTATTATTATTATTATTATTATTATTATATTATTATTATTATTATTATTATATATTATTATTATTATTATTATTATTATTATTGAACGTATTGATGGTATTACGCTGGTTGTATTTTTGTGTGGTGTATCAGTTTATTTTTTGGTTCCATTTACCTTTTTTTTCTTTTTATTTTATTTTATTTTTTTATTTATTTTTTAATTTATTTTGTTTTCCACTTTCATGTATGTTGTCATCAAATTGTTGATTTATTGGCGAAAGCCTAAGATTGAATAAACTTTGAAACTTTGAAACTTTGTTATTGATTTGTTTGTTGTTTTTTTTTTTTTGTTTGTTTTTTTTTGCCATCCGCGTTTATGAGTAATTCTCACCTAACTGTATTAACCAGACAATAAACGTTCAAGGTTACACATAGTTTTGTGTGTTGGTCCGTTATACTTCCCGATGGCAATGTTGTGAACTTTTTAGCAAAGTGCATACTATCTATATTCTATCTATAGTTAGTAACCAAGCTTCTTTTTCGTTGTTTTCATTCAAGATCTCACTACCGAAAGGACATGCACAAAATATCTCTGTGAGATAGTATGCGCTTGGCTAAGAAACTCACAACATTGCCATCCGGACGCTACGGTCCGCCTAATATGACACACTACTATTTAAGCGACCGTAGCCATCGTTAACATAACGATAATTCGAAGTTAACGTCACTCAGGTCTAAGTGGGTTTTATTAGTGTCAGGCTACTACAAGTTAACGATGGCGATGCGCTGGTAGACAGTAGTAGTGTGTTGAAAGTACACATTGAAATTATGGGCTATGTGGTCTAGTGGTATGACACTCGCTTTCGGATCGGAAGGTCCTGGGTTCGAGCCTCGCGCTCGGCGCATAGTTGAGTCCTTGGAAAAGGCTCTTTACTCACATTCTCTCACCGTACCCAGGTGTAAAATGAGTACCTGGCCGTTAACAGCGTTGTCTTTGTCCGAAAAATTGTAATATCGCCTAACAGGCGTTATGTCCCGTCCTACATATTAAATGTTGCTGTTGACCAGGGACCTCTTGTAAAGCGCCTTGAGCACGTTTAGTGGCTATTGCGCTATATAAAAGCTCATTAATTATATCCTTCACAAAGAATGAAGACGAATGGCATACCAGAAGGTCACGAACCTGTACCCAATTATTTGATTAGCAAACAAGTTGAAGTGAAGGCCGGCCCTTGACTGAATAAGACATTCTCGATCTCCAATGCAAATATTTGAACACACTGATGTTGAATGCAAAATGTACTTTAGAAGGCAAAATGAAATTTTAAAGAGACCAAAATGGCGATACAGTCAGATGTTCAAAAAATGTTCAAAAACGTTTATTTTAGGCAATTGCCAATGTAACTCATACAAGAATATATTTTCATCAACAAATCAAATAAGTAAAATCAATAATAAAGCAAGCAAACATCGAAAATAATAATGATAATAACAGTAATAATAATAATAATAATAATAATAATAATAATAATAATAATAATAATAATAATAATAATAATAAAATAACAATGACAATAATAATAATAACAATAATAATAATAATAATAATAATAATAATAATAATAATAATAATAATAATATAATAATAATAATAATAAAAATAATGATAATTATAATGGTGGTAATAATTATGTAAAATCATTTAAATATTTAATTAATAGTTTAGTTATTTAATAGATTTTTAGACCTTGGTACAACTCAAATAATTCACGTTTTATGAATCAACATAAGATATGACATGACGACAATGATTTTTTACACTGTACAATGAGATTTGTTTACATAAGATGAGTCATTCTTTTTTAAAAAAATATAAAAAAACAAACAAAAAAAAAAAAAACAAAACTGCCAGGTACTCATTTTACACCTGGGTATGGTGAAAGAATGTGAGTAAAGAGCCTTTTCCAAGGACTCAACTATGCACCGAGCGAGGCTCGAACCCAGGACCTTCCGATCTGAAAGTGAGTGTCATACCACAAGACCACATAGCCGCATAATACTGTCCATTGCGTAACAAAAAAAAAAAAAAAACAAACGAAAAAAATGTTTTCTTTTCTTTTTATTGTGTCCTTGTGCGGCTACGTGGTCTAGTGGTATGACACTCACCTTCGGATCGGAAGGCCCTGGGTTTGAGTCCTGCTCTGGGCGGGCGCATGGTTGAGTCCTTGTAAAAGGCTCTTTACTCACATTCTCTCACCGCATTCAGATGTAAAATGAGTACCTGACCGTTTACAGCATTGTCTCTGTCCGAAAAAAAATGTCACATCGCCTAACAGGCGTCATGTCTCGTCCGAAATGTTAAATGTCGCTGTTGGCCAGGGACCCATTGTAAAGCGCTTTGAGCACATTTAGTGGATGTTGCGCTATATAAAAAGCTCAAAGCTCAATACAGTGTTGTCTCTGTCGGGGGAAAAAAATGTAAAATTGCTGAATTGGCGTAATTTCTTGTCCTACATGTTACGTTTGGCTGTTGGCCAGGTCTTCTTGTAACGCGTTTCGAGCACACTAAGTGGATACCGCTCTATAGATAGTATGCAGTTGACGTCACTCAAGCCTTTGTTATTGTATTTTGCCATCCGCGTTTGTAAGATATTCTCACTATACTGTATTAACCAGACTATAAAAGTTCATGGTTACACATAGTTTTGTGTGTTGGTCCGTTATACTTCCGGATGGCAATGTTATGAGCTTCTTAGCCAAGCGCATACTATCTATATAAAGTGAGCCTTTTATTATAGAACAATCTCTCATAAGCGTGCTCAAAGCGCTTTATAAGAATTTCCTGGCCACCAGCAACATTTAACATGTAGTACGGGACAAGTTTACCTTTTAGGCGATATTCCAATTTTTTTTTTTCGGACAGAGACAACGCTGTTAAGGTCCAGGTACTCATTTTACACATGAGTACGGTGAGAGAGTGTGAGTTTAAAGAGCTTTCTCCAAGGACTCAAGTATGTGCGGAGCGAGACTTGAACCCAGGACCTTCCGACTAGAAAGCGAGTGTCATACCACTAGACCACATAGGGGCCAGGTATTCCTTTCACACCTGAGTACGGTGAGAGAATGTGAGTTTAAAGAGATTTCTCCAAGGACTCAACTATGTGCCGAGCGAGACTTGAACCCAGGACCTTCCGAAAGCGAGTGTCATACCACACGACCGCATAAACGCTCAATTATGTTATTGGCTAAAGACATGTTTTGAGCTCGAAATGATTCACGCTTGGTATTCATTCAGTTTTTCTTCTTCTTCTTCTTCGTTCCTCTGGTGGACATCTATGGCTGCAGTCCGATATCTGCTATGAAGTCTGTGGTCCGCTTTAGGTCCTCAGCCTCACCATAGAGCTTTGAGTTGCGTGTTGTATGGGTGACCCAGTGGTTCGAACGTTGCACGGTGTATAATGGGCAATCCATAAGCATTCGGTTTTGAAGCCCATATATATTTATTTGTGTACATTAGTTCTTTTTTCGGGAGGTTTCCTTGTTTCTTTTTTTTTTTTTTTTTTTTTTTTTGAGTGTTTTTTTTTTTTGCGTGAACGATAGAAATGATAAAGTACACTTGGCCTTTTCCCTCTCGTGCAATAGGGAATGAGTTTAGCGGAAGAGTAGCGTCCCTTGATTGGGCGTCACCTTACAGAGAGAACGTCAACGTGGTTTTGCGCATGCGTCTCAACTGAAGACGAATGGCATGCCAGAAGGTCACGAACCTGTACCAAATTATTTGATTAGCAAACAAGTTGAAGCGAAGGCCCTTGACTGAATGAGGAATTCTTTCCAATGCAAATATTTGAACACACTGATGTTGAATGCAAAATGTACTTTAGAAGGCAAAATGAAATTTTAAAGAAACCAAAATGGCGATACAGTCAGATGTTTGTTTTGTTTTTAGGTGTTTAACGGCGCTTTCGACACTATTTAGGTCATTTAAGCGCCCGTTTCTGTCTTTTATCAATTTTTTATCGGCCTTGAGGGGCCATAGCTGATCAAAACGTGTACTGTTGTAATAAAATCTTTATAAAATCATAATAGTTACATGTTTGTTAAGTAAAAATATCTATTTACAATTTCTGCAGGAGTTCACATTCCTGCAGATACTTTAAAATTGTAAGCGGATCGACCGACTGGAACAGAGACTTCAAGTCCCTGTTTTCATAATGTTGTGACCTTATCTGTTCTAATTCTGTACAGTCAATTAAAATGTGTTGAACTGTCAGGTCACAGTTACATGTTCTGCAGAGGGGTTTTTCATCCCTCTCCAGAAGGAAACGGTGAGTGAGGGCAGTATGTCCGATCCGGAGTCGAGTTATTTTGACCTCGTCTCTTCTTTTTAGCCCCGAGTTGGGTCTGGGGCCGAGGTCAGTTTTAATTTGTTTTAATTTGTTATGTACGTCTCGACTCCAGGATCGTTCCCATTCCTTTCGGACGTATTTTTTTTATATTGATCTTTAAATCTGCGTGTGGGATTTTACCGCCCTCTTGTAATTCTTGGCTCACCGCCTCTTTTGCCAGTCGATCCGCTTCTTCGTTCCCCTGAATACCCACATGACTAGGTACCCAGAGAAAACAAACTTTCTTCTTTTTAATAAATAATTTATTTGCACCTTCCAAGATACTTGTGATTCTTGGATCGGTGCAATAAAAATTTGAGATCCCCTTAAGTACGGACAGCAAGTCAGACAAGCTCAAGAATTTGTTTTTATTCGATCTCTCAGCCAAACGGAGAGCATTTAGGATTGCTCTCGATTCCGCTGTAAAGATCGAAACATTTTTATCCAGGCGAAGTGATCCTGTGCCTTCCGATGAGTGATAGGCACATCCTACTGCATCTGCGCTCTTTGAACCATCCGTGAAGATGTGAGTATAGTTTTTGTATGTTTGTAATATGTGACCCTCCGCCTCGAAACGGTATTAAGTCGGATTTTTCAATTTTGGGTTTTTGGTACCCAATCATAGCTTATATTGTGCTTAGAATTTTGATACCAAATTTATAATATTCTGATTATTCATTGCCCAACTATGACCGTTTGAAGAAGGGAGAGTGTAAAAACCAAGTTTTGAGAAAATCGACTTTGAAGTGAGGCACCGTTTTCACACATAATCAAATCAATGGGCAAAGAAAGATAACTCCTCAGATACGGACATTGAAAATTTGACGAGAATAGTAAAATTAGCAGAGACGCCAATTTTCAATTTGACTCACAGGAATTTCAGACACCACTCGGAGGAATTTCAATGCCGAAAGAGGAATTTCTGCACACACAAAATTGGGATGATATTTGGTATTGTGTTTACATATTGTATCGATCTAAATAGATAACTGATTACAAATATTTCTGATATATGAACACATTGCCAAATACAACCCCAAAGTTTCCTTATTTCAAGTGAAGAAAAGCTCCAAAACATAATGGTGGTAGTGAGGATGATGTTGTGTTGGTGGTTGTAGTAGTAGTAGTAGTAGTAGTAGTAGTAGTAGTAGTATAGTAGTAGTAGTATATAGTAGTGATGATGACGATGTCATAATGACTGTTGTAGTAGTAGTAGTAGTAGTAGTAGTAGTAGTAGTAGTAGTAGTAGTAGTAGTAGGAGTGATGATGACGATGTCATAATGACTGTAGTAGTAGTAGTAGTAGTAGTAGTAGTAGTAGTAGTAGTAGTAGTAGTAGTAGTAGTAGTGATGATGATGTGGTGGTGGTGATTGTAGTAGTAGTGGTTGTGATGAAGATGCGGTGGTGGTGGTTGTAGTGTGTGTGTGTGTGTGTGTTTGAGAGAGAGAGAGAGAGAGAGAGATAGGAAGAAAGACAGAAAGAGAGAGAGAGTGAGAGAGATAGATAGATAGAGAGAGAGATAGATAGATAGATAGATAGATAGAGAGAGAGAGAGAGAGAGAGAGAGAGAGAGAGAGAGAGAGAGAGAGAGATTTGAGCTAAATTTGTTTAAAGGGTTTTTACGGCGCTTGCAACACTGGTTGCAGTAGTATTGGTGGTTGTAGGAGTGGCGGTGTGGTGGTTGTAATAGTAGTTGCAGGGATGGTGATGTGATGGTGGTGGTAGAGATGATGAAGTAATAATGGTTGTAGTTGTGGTGGCATGGATGGTGATGTGGTGGTTGTTGCAGTAGTGGTGGTAGGGATGGTGATACGGTGGTTGTTGCGTAGTGGTGGTCGGGATGGTGATGTGATTGTAGTAGTGGTTGTAGTTGTAGTAGTAGCAGTGGTGATGATGACGATGTGGTGGTGGTTGCTGTAGGAGTGGTAGTGATGATGATGATGTGGTGGTGGTGGTGGTTGTAGTAGTAGTGGTAGTGATGATAGTGTGGTGGTGGTGGTTGTAGAAGTAGTGGTAGTGATGGTTATGGTTGTAGTAGTAGTGATAGTGATGATGATGTGGTGGTGACGGTTGCTGCTGTAGTGGTAATGATGACGTGATGGTGGTGGTGGTTGTAATAATAGTGGTAGTGATGATAGTGATCTCTCTCTCTCTCTCTCTCTCTCTCTCTCTCTCTCTCTCTCTCTCTCTTTGTCTCTTCTCCTTTTCATCTATCTATCTATCTATCTATCTATCTATCTATCTATCTATCTATCCATCTATCTATCTATCTATCTATCTATCTATCTATCTATCTATCTATCTATCTATCTATCTATCTATCTATCTATCTATCTATCTATCTATCTTCTATCTTCTCTCTCTCTCTCTCTCTCTTATATATATATATATATATATATATATATATATATATATATATATATATACCTATATATTTATCAATTAATCGGTCTGCCTCTCTTTCTCTTTGTCTATCCATACATTTAACTTTTTTCATGCTCTATTTACTATTCTGCTTAATATGAAATCTTTATCCTACAACAATCTATGTAAATGTAAGATTAGGCAATCATGAATAAAGAAAGAGGGACAAAGGACCCTCACCTCGATCCTTAACCAATGCAGCTAGACAAAGAAATAATAGCACTTCGTGTGTATCGAAATGCACAAACACACACATATGTAACACACGCATGCTGACGTCATGACACACCGCCTGGGCATTTTAATGGTCAACAGGCACATGTGATGAGCGTTGACCAATCAGAATCATTCATTTGTAAAGTTGTCAAGGAAAAACCTAGACTTGTTTACAGTTTTTAAAGTTCATTATTCGTTGAACCATGAAATTGTGGAAACAGTCATGCTTTCTCTGAGATAGATAAGGACACGCCCTTTGCTGTGGTATCTTACATTTTATTGGTGGAGGAAAAGACTTAATATTACTAATCCTTGAAAATGGTGGCTCTCTGAGAGAAAGTCAACTCTTGTTTTGAATGTTTCACTGACAGTTGCTTTTTACAACTTTAAATATATATATAACTTATCGTCAATACTTATGTTGAATTATTATGTTTTCATGTAGAAAAATGATTTTAGTTTATGAAACATCCAAAAACTGAAATTTGATCATTTTGACCATTTGTGACCCGCCGTGTCAAAGCGGTATTATGTCGGGATGCACTCGGTTAGGGAAATTGAATTCATAGCCACAAATATCAAACTTGGGTTTAATTTCTCTACGTCATGCTGGAGTATAAATACTATTTTTTGCTTTGCAAAACCTTCTATGGTCCAATTTCTCATCATTCTATCTCTAAATCCACTTTCTTAGGTCTGAATCATCCCGACATAATACCGTTTTGAGATGGAGGGTCATATTTCCTCTTTAAAACCGGTTTTCTTCGTTTTCCAAATCCCGACTTAATACCGCTTCGAGGCGTAGGGTCACATATATTTATTTGTGTACATTACTTCTTTTTTCGGGAGGTTTCCTTGTTTCTTTTTTTTTTTTTTTTTTTTTTTTTTTTTTTTTTTTTTTTTTTTTTTTTTTTTTTTTTGCGTGAGCGATAGAAATGATAAAGTGCACTTGGCCTTTTCCCTCTCTTGCAATAGGGAATGAGATTAGCAGAAGAGTAGCGTCACTTGATTGGACGCCACCTTACAGAGAGAACGTCAACATGGTTTTGCGCATGCGTCTCTCTCGTCCTCGCTTTCGGTGAAGTGTCTCTCATGCCGCTTTCACCGGAAGCGAGGACGAGAGACGCATGCGCAAAACCATATTATTGACGTTCACTCTCTCTAATAACTTCTCCGCCGGTGACGTCCAATCAAGGGACGCTACTCTTCCGCTAATCTCATTCCCTATAAGGAATGGATGTAGAGCGACGTGAACATATTTGCGGCTACGTGGTCACTCGCTTTCGAATCGGAAGGTCCTGGGTTCGAGCCTCGCTCGGAGCATAGTTGAGTCCTTGAAAAAGGCGCTTTATTCATATTCTGTCACAGTACTCAGGTGTAAAATGAATACTTGGCCGTTAACAGCGTTGTTTCTGTCCGAAAAAAAAGTAATATCGCCTAAAAGGCGTCATATCGTGCTGCTCAAAGCGCTTTACAAATAATCCCTGAGAAACACGCAACACGCAACATGTAGAATGAGACATGACGCCAGTTAGGCGAAATTACATTTTTTCCCCGACAAAGACAACGCTGTTAACGGCCAGGTACTCATTTTACACCTGAGTACGGTGAGATAATTTGAATAAAAAGCCTTTTCCAAGGACTCAACTATGCGCCGCTCGGGACCCTTCGACCCGTTACCACAGGCCATATAGCCGCACGCGACTGGTTCTGTTAGAGTTAAGCTGTGGACTGAGTTAAGCTTGAACCATCCATTTTCTTCATTTTGTTCATTCCAGAGCAATGCCCGAGTCTTTAATATTAATTTGTGGCTTTGAGTTCTTGTAATCCTTTAAGTCCCAGGTTCGAGCCCCGCTCCATGCTTTTCAAATTTGAGTGTTTGGAAAAGGCTATTAACTCACACTCTCTCACCATACTCAGGTGTAAAATGAGTAAATGACCATTAAAATCACGGGCTCTGTCGACAAAGAAAAAATTGTAATCGCGTCTTGCAGGCGCCTTATCTTGTCCGAATTATTTTATGTTGCTGCTGCTTTGGTACCCTTTGTAAAGCGCTTTGAGTACATTCAGCGTACACTGCTTTATTTAAAAGCTTTTTAAAAAACAAAAACAAACAAGCATGCATAATTTAGTCAGTTTTTTAAAAATGTTTTGCTCAAAAGAATAACATCAATTGTGACGTCGGGCGACGGTTTGGTCCGGAAGGTTCATTTTGGACAGTTGGACCTTTTGGTATTTCTGAATAGATCATTCTTTTCTCTTTAATTTGATACCTGTTTCATTAATATATCATAATTTTTGGCTGAGTTATACAAGATTGAAATTGGGAGGTTCCTGCTATTCCCAGATCCATAATTCAGATAAATTTGCACTTAAAGATTTTACATACATCACCATAGCAACGGCATGTTATATTTGAGCTATCGTGATGAAATTTGGTATGCTTTTTAAATAGCATGTGACTAACATGTGTGTCAAATCATTTTTAATTCGCTCCATCAGTTTTTGCACAACACTCATTTTTGTAATGACGATATTTTTGTGAATTGACCCTCGAGTGAAAAAATAAACCCAACAAACAGCACACATGCTTTTATCCATTTCAACAGTGCAATGTTTTTTAAAGTTAGCTGTGATATCGGCACTATTTCACAACATCTGCAATTCTGGAAAGTCTTCACAAATTAACTGGCGAAAGTAGCCGAGGCATTACGTCGATTGACTGAAAAGCGAAAGGCCGTGAGTCAGTCAGACAATCTAACACTTCAAACTTGAAACAAAGGAATGGAAATAGTCTCAGCTCAACCATAATTTATCTTGCTCAATCGATATGTTCAAATCTGATTGAGCTATTGGCGTGGGGGGGGGGGGGTGTCGTGGGTTGCGAGGGGTTGGGGTGGTAACAGTTTTTTGCACTTAGGAAGGAAATGGTCCCACCCACTCGGGTCTTTATTCTTTCAGTATCCGCATCATTTTCAACATCCTCCTGCATGCCCCCCCCCCCCCCCCCCCCCCTCCCCTCCCCCCCTCCCCCTCCCCCTCTCCCCGTCCTCTCTCTCCTCTTCCTCCCTTCTTTCCATACTCTCTCTCTCTCTCTCTCTCTCTTCTCTCTCTCTCCTCCTCTTCTCTCT
Organism: Berghia stephanieae; assembly: GCF_034508935.2. Classification (NCBI taxonomy): domain Eukaryota; kingdom Metazoa; phylum Mollusca; class Gastropoda; order Nudibranchia; family Aeolidiidae; genus Berghia; species Berghia stephanieae. The sequence continues at coordinate 139,659,261 of NC_088360.1, read as the reverse complement.
CTTTCTTTCTTATCATTATCACTCTTCATTTTGTCTCGTCCTATTCACTATAGCTATCTCTATCTGATAGAGATAGCTATAGTGAATAGGACGAGACAAAATGAAGAGTGATTATGAAATGAAAAAGAGAATGATGGAACAGGAAGTTCACGTCGCTCTACATCCATTCCTTATAGGGAATGAGATTAGCGGAAGAGTAGCGTCCCTTGATTGGACGTCACCGGCGGAGAAGTTATTAGAGAGAGTGAACGTCAATAATATGGTTTTGCGCATGCGTCTCTCGTCCTCGCTTCCGGTGAAAGCGGCATGAGAGACACTTCACCGAAAGCGAGGACGAGAGAGACGCATGCGCAAAACCATGTTGACGTTCTCTCTGTAAGGTGGCGTCCAATCAAGTGACGCTACTCTTCTGCTCATTCCTTCTCCCTCACCGCTCGTCCTCCCTCTCTATCTGCCTCCTCTCTGTTCCAACAATCCCATATTCCATAGTCAATCTTTTCATTTTATCTCGTCCTCCCGTCCTGGTAATCATCTCTATCTGTCTATCCTCTAGCTCTTTATTTTATTCATCCCCACATTCCATCCTCCCATCTCCAGTCAACACTCGTTCAGCGAATCATTCGAGGCAAGCGCACGATCACGCCCACGCCCACGCCCACATCACCACAATCTCCTCGCCTCTGACGAGCTCAATACACTATACACTTATTGGCCGAATCTAATAAGTTAAATTATTCATTTGACAACATATCTCATAAATATTATAATAGCAGATTTGAATTTGCAATGACTCAACAAAAGGGCAGTTAATATCATTGACATTTCATAAATGAGTTATATTAAG
>NC_088360.1:139643417-139653417 GCF_034508935.2 Berghia stephanieae | reverse complement strand
GAAATGACACTCGTCTTTGGATCGGACGGTATTGGATTCGAGTCCCGCTCTGAGTGGCGGATAATTGAGTCCTTGGAAAAGGCTCTTTACTCGCATTCTCTCACCTTGTTCACTGTTAAAATGAGTACCTCGCTGTTTACAGCGTCGTCTTTGTCGGGAAACAATTGCAATATCGCTTAACAGTCATGTCCCGTCTAACATGTTTTTATGTTGGCCAAAGACCCTTATAAAGTGATTTGAGCACCTTTATTGAATATAGCGGTATATATAGCGCAAGTAAATTTTTCTCTCTTTCTCTTTCTTTCTCTCCCTCTCTCTCTCTCTCTCTCTCTCTCTCTCTCTCTTCTCTCTCTCTCTCTCTCTCTCTCCTCGACATGTTAGATTATTATAGCTATTGCTACATATGATGCGAATATCTTAGACGGTTATTGATGCTATGAGTTTAGGTAAAATGCTCACAACATCCACCAGTCGGAAATAACGTACCGTCACACAAAACTACGAGTAACCTTGAACGTTAAAAGTCTGATTGATATAATTTAGTGAGAAATAATTACCAAAATGACTGCCTTAATACAATAACAAAGAGTGGAATGATGTCAATTTCGTTCCTTCAACAGTCTAATTGATATAATTTAGTGAGAAGTAATCACTATTGTGCGCAAGACGAAAGATAGAATAACAGACAGTAACTGGGATCGGTTCTGTCGGCCACATAGCCTCACTATTAATTAAAATTTATTTCTAATTTCACCAATTTTTGGAGTAAACACACAGTTCTTAGTATCAAACCTATTGTAAATTTGACGCTGATCACGAATCCGACGTGAAAACAGCGAAAATCCGAAAAAAATTGTCCACTTTTTTATACTGCCACGCCCCTGATCGCCGATCGCCTCAAAAAAAATATCTCCCCGTATGTGGGCAAAAATCATCTGCGATAAACGCAGGGATCGGGTCACAGCGATAGGTCATCCGCTATCAGCGGATGTCAGCGTCTATGGGGGGCTTTAAGGTGTGCAAAACTAAATATGCCGGTCTGAACTAGTTATTTTAGCAGTAAAGAGTATCAGTTGTTTGTGGGGGGGGGGGGGGGGGGGGGATAACCGAAGTTTTAAAACAGAAGAAAACAGTCTTTTATATAACGATGGCGTCGCGCGCAAACCGTCTATGTCCAGAAGAGGTAGTTTTTCAGGAGAGCGAAAAAACCGTTAATTAGTAAATGAAATATCAATTTCAGATTTTAATAGGCTAATTCAAGCCAATTATGACTTAATACAATCACTGATACCATAATTTTGGTTCTTTTGTCGTGCATTCATTATTTATCGGACTTGTACGTTTTGCACGTCGACAAAGTGTCACTGACTTAGACGGTTTGATGTGTTGTTGACTAAGACGGTTTGTGAACGAGAGTTGTGGTCCTTCGCATGGGACTTGGATGGATTGTGCGTGGGTTATTGCATCTTGCAATACGTATGGACATTGTAAGACTGGTTATTTCAACTTGCAATGCTTTTGTTTTTTGATTTATATCTTTAAAAAACTAAGTGACCAGTGGGGAATCAAGCAATTTTTTAGAATTGTGGAACCTAGCTCGGTGGTCAGTGAGTCTCGTCTTAAATGAAGTTCAAGCTTCCACAGACGTGCTGAATGAACAGATGGGTTACCATTTGTGTTTGTCTTTGCTGGGTGTTGTGTCCTCAATTAAGGCACGTTACACATATTACTCCATTCGACATAGGTGTAAATGAGTACCTGGCAATAAGGACAGTTCCGTCTTTGTCCGAATAATTGTAAGACGCCTAACTAACGTTGTGTTATTTCCATTGTGTTCTGTGTCTGTTTTCAACCGGGGGAGTAAATCGTGAAGCGCTTAGGGTATTCGCGGATGATCACTATATAAGTGGAATGTTTTATTATCGTTTTACTTATCCGATTTGCACAAACCCTACATCAATAGTCAGTCGACACAGTAGATTATAAAAGTACCGTCTAACATTCACAGGAAGCTTAAAGAATAGAAGAAAGTGCTTGAGGAAATTATTCTATTGGACGGTGGAAAGTAAAAGACAGACGTTTTACAATGATCTTGTCCTTAGAAGCTGCGAACCCCCCCCCCCCCCTCCCCCTTTTGAACACCCAAAAGAAAGGGATCAAGCGGGAGACCCCAGTTGAAGTATTTAGCATGGGAACATGTAGTGTCCGACCTTGAAACACTTGATATAAAATTGCAAAATATCTTTAAATTCATTTCAGATTGATTTATTAAAGTGAATTGTGTAACAGATAATAACTCACAATTGAAATATTCATTAAAAAACTATTTATTACTGGAAGGGAGTTGATCCCCACGCCCTAATTTGAGATTTACCCAATCCTCTGGAAAATTAAATTAAAAATGAATTGACCCAAAAGGACACTATTTTTAGGCACAAACGTCTGTGACTTTTTCCCCAGCTCCAGGGTTAATACTTATAATCTCTTCTTTGCCAAATGTTTCAAAGTATTTGAAGAATTGGAATTTCAAGTACTTAACTTGATAGGTACGTGGCTTCCTTCTTGCTGACCTTATCAATTGCACGTAATCAAGAGGTGAATAGACGTGAGCATTCTTCTGTTGTCTTTCAACTGTCGCATGTACGCTATCCACCTCATCTGCATGTAACCCCGTTCCAAGATTTTTTACACCAAAATCTTTTCATATTTGATGCAAAACAATCTCAGAGCCGTGGCTAACACACGGTTACAGTTTTGATAAGTGGGATCATCAGAGATCACGGTCACTGTATCAAAATGATCTTTTTTATTCGTGAAACTCATATAAACATGTCGCAAACTCATTAGCAGTGAATGCCCCACTGTCTCGTTCCAGAGACAGGAAAGACAGTCACCAGTCCCTAAATTATAAATTGAGTACTAATTATGCACCTGCAGTTTAGTTTAGTATACAGTGCAGAAGCTTTCAGTGCAGGAACAAGTAGCACACGCTGTACACATTCCTCTCATCCCAACTCATCCACTGCCACACCTCATTAAATATCTTGCTTCGGTCTTCGTCATTTATCTTCTTGCATTGGTGATACTGTGCTTTACACGAGCATCGACCCCCCATTGAGACTGCCTATTTTCAAGATTGAACAGATTTATTTGACTCATTGTCTAATCTTCTGCCAACATAAGCCTTGCCTTGCTCCGGTAAGCGTTTGTTCAAATATTTCTTCGAGATTTTTCTACTTTTGGTTCCCTCACACTTCATCCCCTTCCATCCTACTCTATCCACCTCATCGTATTCCCCACTGTCCACATCTTCACTTTCCACCCTACCATGGTCACTTTTCACCTCTTAACCTTCCAACCTAATACGGTCATTGTCCACCTCATTATCTTCCACCCTACCTCCAGCTGCCCTACCACTGTTACTGTTGTACACCTCATCATCTTTTCCCCTGTCTCTCTCCACCTCATCATTTCTGATCCTCTCACTGTCCATCTCATCACCTTCTTTACCGCTTTCACTCTCCATCTCACCACTACTAATATTACAAAAGTAAAACATTTCTTCATCAATACTAAACTAAATATCCATGTCAGATTGTACATCAATCAATTCCGAGACAGATAGAATCAGAATGTCCTGAAAAGGCTCAAGGGTTTCTCTGTGCAATTGCACATCAGGTGATTCAAGAAGCTTTCGTCTTTTGGCTTGCTTCTGAGTCTCTAAACCGAGTTGAAGCATTCGTTTACCACGGCTGTAAGGCAGCATGACGTTAAGCAGTTGACAGAAGTAAAACAAAACAAGTGAGCTAATTATCTTCAATAATGACAGAGAACAAAAGCTATTTGAGCAATATCAGTCCATGTATTTTAATAACTTTTAGAGAATTTTAAGAATCTTTTTTTTTTCTTGGGTGTATTTCATTATGCCAACAGTGTAACATTACATTTGAAGTATACCTCTCAATATCAATATCAAGAAATGAGAGTACGATGTTATGATAAATGATAAATTATTAAAAAGATCAAATAAATACACGAGCCAGTCTATGATTTAAACAATGATGCTATTGGCTTAGATTTTTTTTAAAAACTCATCAAGTTGAGGAAAAGGCATTGTTGTAACTGAGACCAATCACCTGACGTTGAAACATTCAAGAAGGAATCACAACGGAGATAGACGTTTTGAGACCGGCAATTTAAAGACCCAATGGACTTGTACGGTTTGATCACATGTCAAATTCGCCAATTTAGAGTTCTGTGTTTTCTTAGATATTAATAGACATGGTGTATCGTAGGGTATAGAATGAATTAAGCCAATAAAACGATTTCATACCGATCGCGGACTTAGACGGTTTGCGCGCGACGCCATCGATAAAATACTTGGGCGGCCTGTTGACTTTTTGGCTCATGGTAGCCCCCATACCCCACCCTCAGCTCATTGTCGCACGTCATCTCGCATCGCGTGGGGCAACAAGAAAAATAGAGCCGTCTGTGATGATGCACAACCTTCGTATAGTATGTATCTATCACGGCTCGAGGAGAGATGCGCGAGTGTTAACGAAAAGCAGCATATGCAAAAACTGAGACGAAAAGCAGTATCTGCTAAATTTGAAAAATATAGGGCGGCACAAAACAACTTCACTCAAAAGACCGACCGCCAGTGACTATACCCAAGTTCTGATTTCACGTCTAGAAATAGTTCGTTCAGTTCAACGGGGTGTCTATCCCCAATGACCAGATTGGTTTTCTAGTTTATATCAGGTAAGCAGCGGAGTGGCGTTATTGACGGTATATGGTGGTGACGTGATTAGAAGAAGAAAAACAATTCTAAAACAGTGAACACAATTAAAAGGAGAGAGCACATGTTGAAAACTCTCTTTTTGGAAGGGTGGGGGGAGGGTCGATTGTTTCTACGAGTGGACAAAACTCACAAAAACAAATAATTCATGAAAACAACAAGCCACAACACTGAGATACAAGTCCCGTGTGAAAAGGTCTTTGTAATTATTCTTTGTCCACCATTTAAAGGATTGGATTTGGTAGATAGTGCAATCAATATGTGATAAATGTAAATCAAAAGAGAAAAGAAACCTATGACAGAAATTACTTACTTTTAGTACTTGTATACAGAATCTGCAAATCTTTTTAAAATTTGTTTATTGAAATCTAGAATGGCATCTATTTCAGCTTTGTGAATTGACAGAATCATTAACGAATTTAACCGCTCCTGTTTCATTGAATTTCGCAAGAAAATTTTCACTCTTTTAAGGGTGCTAAAACAACGTTCAGGAGGTCAAGAAATACGATGGAAGTTGTTAAGGTCACTATAGCCTATAGATGTCCATGATTTGTCAGTGTTTGTTGTATCTGTAAAAAGTAGACAATAAAAACAAAAGAAACGTTTTTTTTTCTAAACTAACTGTGAGCCATTCATGTCTACCATGTCATACCATGTCACTGAAAAAGAGCGTTTTCGAAATTTCCACACCTGTGTTAATTCAAAATCAGTTGGTTGGCGAGGAACTAGTCTTTTTATTTCTAAGTTTGTCCTCTAGTGTCAATCTCCCAAACGGTCGGTGAAGCAAAGAGTCAACTTGATTCATTGCAATTCAATGTTTAACAAAAACAAAACTTCAAAGTATATCTCAAATAATGGAAATCAGTGGAATACGATTAATGATTGCACAAATAAAAGGTAGATTCAGATCTTAAAGCACCACAAAGAAAAAATCACTCCACTTAAGTACTTAAGAAATAAAAAAAAAAACACACCAAAGTATAAATGTTGACAATCTTCGCTTTCTTTCTCTGACTGACACAAATACACACGCACAAACACACACATACACACACACACACACAAATAAACACTCATACACACGTAACCATCAACTCGGCACTACAAGCAAGAAAAATGTTGGTAAATTCGTCCACAATGCTTCGTTGCAAAGAATTACTTTATTCAATAATCGTGAATAAGAGGTTGGGGGGGGGGGGGGTTGATATATCATATTTTAAAGTTTTATGTTGTTTTTCTTTGCTACTTAGAAATAAACTTGACAATGATCAGTGTTTTTGACACTTAATGCCGAAGTTACCCTTATTATGACGTAAATGGTGCAACATTGGCGCACCCCTCCAGTCCAACGGTGGAGCTCTCAGATCCTGGCACAAGTCTGGCTGGTTTTCAGCTATTTGAGGATAGTATAATTCGACCTAGTTTCTTGCTCAATCATCTGTAGCGATACTAAAGGATAGAGCTTGGATTGCTTTGCACCACGGTGTTGATTCCGTCACTAATTCGCGCAGTGATGTCACCAACACACGAGTCGGCGCAGTGCGTGATTCGGAATCTTGAATAGAGTGGAGACTAAAAAGTAAGTATGTTGTTGGCGGGTTGGCGAAAGACAGTGGAGTTAAAATTTCTGTTTTATATTTAATTAAATTATGATGTTAATGTTTTTTTAAAAGATTGGTGTGGTGCCTGGCACTATTCCATCCAATGGCCCCACGCCACTGCAGGTAAGTTAGCATCACGTCCTAACCAAATCGCCGAATTTCTAAATGCGAGCTCAAGTTTCTTTATATTATCATTTACACAAAAGAGAAGTATATTCCTTATCACGACAAGTTGGTCTGAAAAATGATGCGATGACTAATGGGTGATTTCTGTAACATTAATTTGTACAGCCAAACGCTCGCTTTGGAATTCCATATTATCAATTGGATTCAGTAGTCTGACGTCAAGCCGCCCGGCAACGGCGGTCATCTTGGTTCTAAACAAGGAAAATAATTACTTTTTATTCTTCATGCTGGCTAGAACTTTTCATATGCCTTGTGATCAGAATGTGTAAAAGTCAAACCATGATAAAATTTATGGGGTTTTTTTTCCCTCTAGATACGCTTTTATGCTCGTCGGTGAAATATTTCATAAGGGTGTCCACCATTGTTCCGATAGTTTAGAGCCAGTGTTGCTAAGTTACCATCCGTCATTAGGAAGGAAGTGACGTTACGACTGTTGAAGAGTATTAATTTCATTTGAAACTAACGAGTCTTTAACAGCAATCGTTACACAACCATAACTATCGGCACGATCTTTCCGATAAAGATCACAACCGGCACTAGTGAAAATAGTCGATATTGTGAAATTGCACCCAAACTATCACCCAACAATCATTGGCAATGATACCGTACTCGTGGTAGATACAACAAAGTCCCGAAGGTTCAGTTGATAGAGCACTCGTTTAACACGCAAAGGACCGAGATCGATCCCGGGTGCAGTCGAATTTTTTTTTCTGGTCCCCCTGTTCACCCAGCAGTGATTGGGTAGCTGAGTCTGTTTGATTTGGCGAAAGTACAATGCGATAGACGAGCGACCTATCCAAAGGATAGCAAGCAATTGCTATTGTCTGTTTCACGCTATAGAAACCGGGATAAGCTCCGGTTCTATGGGTCGAATGGCTCTGAAAGACTACTTTAATCTTAATCTTTAATCGTTGCAGGTTTGGGACTGTCACGTGATACACGATATATAAATACGTATTAGGCCCCATTAGCTATTTTGTTTTTTGAATTTATTGAAAAATGAATGATAAAAGCAAAATTTTATCAACATTAATGTAACACAAACTTCATTTTAAGAAAATCATTCTTTAAAGATTTGACACAAATAACACAAATGAGATATTCCATTTTTCTAGGGAGGTGATTGTCAGACCATTGTAACTGATCCGATCAATGTATATTTTCCTGCCGATTCTTTTTTCGTCGTTGCCTTTTCTGACATCCATCATCCATGTCAATTTCTTGTTCTCTTGGCGTATTGTCGGTCTTGTGGTTCTTTGTATCGTTAAAATTGAGCTTTGAGCTTTTATACAGCGCAATATTCACTAAATGTGCTCAAAGCGCTTTACAAGGGGTCCCTGGTCAACAGCAACATTTCACATGTAGGACGGGACATGCCGCCTGTTACGCGATATTACACTCCCTACCGGACAAAGACACCGCGGTTAACGGCCAGGTACTCATTTATGTGACCTTACGCCTCGAAGCGGTATTAAGTCGGGATTTGGAAAACGAAGAAAACCGGTTTTAAAGTGGAAATGGTCAAAATGATCAAATTTAATTTTTTGGTTGTTTCAGAAACTGCAATCATTTTTCTACATGATAAAATATTATTCAACATAGATATTGACGATAAGTTATATAAATTTAAATTTTTAAAATGCAACTATCAGAGAGACATTCAAAACAAGAGTTGACTTTCTCTCAGAGAGCCACCATTTCCAAAACTTGGTAATATTAAGTCTTTTCGTACACCAATACCATGTAAGATACCACAGCAAAGGGCGTGTCTTTCTCCGGTAAAAAATCGGTACTTTTTATTCTTCATGCTGGCTAGAAAGTTTTCACATGTCATGTGATGAGAATGTATAAAAGTCAAAACATGATCATATTTATAATGTTTTTCTCCTCTGGATACACTTTTATGCTCGTCGGAAAAATATTTCATAAGGGCGTCCACCATTGTTCCGATAGTTTAGAACCAGTTACTAAGTTACTGTGCGTCATTACAAGGGAAGTGATGTCACAACTCTTGAAGCCTATTCCTGTCAACGAATAGGCCTGGGCACATGCCCTTACAGAGAGAACACCAACATAGCATTGCACATGCGTCTCTCGAATCAACTGAGGAAATATGGTTTGGTTAATGAGATATCACTAATTATATTAAAGAAATTACTTTTCAAAATGTTATTATATTAAATACTTTTATAAAATAAAGATATAACCAATAAACTTATTTTGATGAAAAGTTCACAGTGATGTGTTGCAAAGAATGAAAAATAAAAAGGAATGTTTTCAATGTTAAAATTACCCTCCGTGAAATCACTGACTTCACGATTCGATAACTCAGACGAACAGATCGATGAGAAACGAATTAACTGGTGCATCACTAATGCACTGTGAACGTTTCATTAAAAAACGTTTATTTGTTATAATTGTATTTTATAGGGAATGAGATTAGCGGAAGAGTAGCGTCCCTTGATTGGACTTCACCCATAGTCTGTGACGTCACAGGCAGAAAAGTTATTAGAGAGAGAACGTCATGTTGGTTGTGCGCATGCGTCTCTCGTCCTCGCTTCCGGTGAAAGCGGCTTGAGACACTTCAAAACCAAATTGACATTCTCTCTGTAAGGTGACGTCCAATCAAGGGACGCTACTCTTCCGCTAATCTCATTCCCTATAAAACTATTAGGTATATAACAACATTTTTAAAGTGATATCTCATTAACCAAACGATAAATTTCCTCAGTTGATAAGAGAGACGTATGCGCAATGCTATGATGACGTTCTCTCTGTAAGGGCATGTGGCCAGGGCTAATTTAGCTACAGTGTTGCCATGTTGGCGGATTTTTTTTTTTAATTCTAAGATTGACGGGACGTAAAAGAGTATGGATGGATATGGAATAAAAATCGATGGAAGGGGGGTGACGTCATAATACTGAAGCCAACCGTTGGCCGATTCCGCCATATTGGGTAGACCAAAACATTCCTTCGTTACGGCCGCAGTTATGGTGATTCACTCATCGGTTTCAGAAAATATGTTGCAACTGTAGGTCAAGATCATTTTTACTTCAATCGATATGATTGCCATAAACTTTTGCTAAGCATCATGAAGTCTTTCGTCAATAAACCCGTTTTTTCTACATTATTTCATTCTCATATGTTTGATCATGAGGGGACTGAGAATCATTTGATTCTTCTACTAAAAGCAAAAGCTGAGAAATATATTCAGGTCAGGTATTTCTATGCTGGTAAACTGTACAGTGACCAATTGAAAAAGAAGCTAATGTGTAAAAGCCGTCAAGTTCTTAACAAATTCATTTTATTTACAGGGCAGTAACAATGTCATTATTAACTTGTGTGATTTTTTTAAAGAGGCAAATATGTTTGTGTATAACCCTTTCCTGGCTAGGCTGGATTTCACGTCAAACAT
>NC_088360.1:139635917-139638417 GCF_034508935.2 Berghia stephanieae | reverse complement strand
GATAAAATGCATAAAAAGCGATCGTGTCTGAAACCTGTCACCAGATACTGTATCAAGATTGATTAGCATCGCAGTGCTTTGAAAAAGCTTTCTTTTGTAAAATTTGGTGCTTACCTCACTAATTTGAACAGATTTACCGTAATTCCCCTAGCAAATAATGTTTTGAAAAAGTTTTGTATCACATTTGGTGCTTTCCTCACTGATTTGAACAATTTTACTGTAATACCCCTAGCAAATAATGCTATGAAAAAGCTTTGTGTCAAATTGGGTGCTTTCCTCACTGATTTGAACAATTTTACTGTAATACCCCTAGCAAATAATGTTCAGAAAATGCTTTGTGGCAAATATGGTGCTTTCTTCACTGATTTGAACAATTTTAACGTAATTCCACGAATTAGAAGAAGGAATTTCCGTCTGACTGCTTGTGTGTGTGTGTGTGTGTGTGTGTGTGTGTGTGTGTGTGTGTGTGGATGGATGTATATGTGTGTGTGTGTTTGCGTGTGCACGACGAGACGTCACTAGTCCGTACCATTTCGCAAGCGCAGGACACACACACAAACTGCAAACGCAATATTATGGGTTAGGGTTTTTATTCATCACCGCAACATCGAATTATTAATGCACACTGAAATGATACTACTACTACATCACCGTTGATAACAATCGCCCGCTCTTCACGGACTCTGACTTCATAACGTCATCCCCCAGCGAACATTAACTCTTTAAGATTCAACCCGACAAAAACCGACAACGACATAATATTCATGGGCGGGGTAGCCAAGACTGGCCTCAGTAAGTAAAATCCAATCGTTGTGAAGGAAATGACAGGCCCTGTCACTGCCGCAGGGTGTTTTCAGCTTTGATTTTTATAAATTTGCCGACAGAAAAGAAAATATGTTTCAGAAATTGCGATTTAAATCCTATTTTATTTGCGGGTGAAAATCATTGACATTGCACTTTGTTTGGTAAAAATCGGTAAAAAATTACGACTTTGGTGATGAAAAATGACTTTGAAGACAATTATTGTAAACTTTTAAAAATATTATGAATAATTTATAACTCCCTTATTTGTGGGTCGATTTTGTCATTCGAGGTCTCAATTTTATTGTAATAAAGAGATAGGAACTTCAGAGTTATTTTTTCTGATGCGAAATTATTACTTTGTAATTTTAGCACCAAGAAAAATAGTCGGTAAATAAATTTGTAACACCTCTTTGATAGACCGCCAGGGTCCGTTCGTGTAGAATTGTGAATCAAACGTCTCAAAGTCTTCGACCAATCACAGGCTATCTATCCAGCTGGCCGAAACAAAGACGCTTCTCCCCGTCGATGTATTACGCTATTGTTATGCAAGGAATATAACACCTTTTGAGTAGGCCTAAAACCTAAAATCTAAAAGTAAAAAATATAATTCTGAGGAATTTGAAAGTCACATTGCTGAAATCAGCTTGAAAAAAAGAAGTACATTGGTCTTTGTTTCATAAAAATCGGTTGAAAACCAACTGTTTTACGAATAAATTTGATTTCAAAAATTGCTTTTGTTTATTTTAGCTTTTTTTAGCAACTTTTTTATTTATCGGCCGATTTTCTTGATTTTTATATCATTCTTTATATCTCAATGAGACGAGATCAGTGATATACTTTGTTTGTTTCAAATGTAACTAGAACATAATTTGGCTTTTTTACCTATCGACCATGCCTGGATAATTTATTCAACAACGTGGCGATGTGACGCAACTATTCCATGGCCGTCTTCCACTGCATCGACGATGATTCAATTCATTGTTGACGGCTGTTGACACGTGAGCTGCCAGAACGACCAATCGTTGAAGGCTCAAGATGCTCAGTAGCCAATCGTTCTTCGGTCAAAAAACTTATGAACTCACGAGAACAAAAGTTTGAAATTTGGTGATGGACGGACCTATGAAATCGTTTCTGGGCGGAGTTTAGCCATGAGTGACCGTAGAAAACGAAAAGGCGACTACAGATATCAAAGAGTAGGCTTATATCATCAAAGGATGTCTACATGATTGACATGGCCATATAGGGAACTCATTATCTACTCCCCCAAAAAGAATCTGAACACGAGAGGGTTAAGAGCACACGGCACTATATTAAATGGTTTCGAGTCCATACAAGACTCTAGTGACGATTTAGGAAACGCATCGGTTATATAATAATAATAATAATAATAATAATAATAATAATAATAATAATAATAATAATAATAATAGTAATAATAATAATAATAATAATAATAATAATAATAATAATAATAATAATAGTAATAATAATAATAATAATAATAATAATAATAATAATAATAATAATAATAATAATAATAATAATAATAATAATAATAACAATAATAATAATAATAATAATAATAATAATAATAATAATAATAATAATAATAATAATAATAATAATGATAATACTAATAAAATATTGCCAAGTCTTAATTTGGGACAAGATTTCTTCGTAATTCCGTCTCTTAATA
>NC_088360.1:139620917-139630917 GCF_034508935.2 Berghia stephanieae | reverse complement strand
CTTTTACCCCATGCCTATAATTTGTTACAGTGAATGACATAATTAGTCGGATGGTGAAAAGGTTTGAACTGAGATATTGTCAAGTTTAGTTGGAAAGTCAATTTTGATCAAAAATGAAATCTTGTCATAAATGATTAAATCAACCTTTTTTGTACAACTTCTAAATATTTTTTTACAGCTAGTCAAGTTCAAAAAGTATGAAATTTGAGAAAAGTTGCTGGACACTTTTCCCATACATCGACAATAACTTTATGAAAATCAACCGATTTACTTCAAATAAAAATGCAAATCCAAAATGTTCACCTTCCGACTGATTATGTCATTCACTGACACATTTATTACATTTTTCTGATACAAATTATAGGCGTAGTATCAAAGATAATGTTTTTAGATTTTACATGTTAATGATAGTTGAATAAAACTGTCTATACAACTGCCCATTTTTAATACAATGTTTTCCAATTTTGAAAGTAGCAAAAATCTCCAGGATTGAGTGAATTAATGATATAATTTTCTCAGTTTTAATATTGTATTAATTTGTTACTTTGTTCTACGAATATTTAAATAAACAAAGCCAAGCAACCGGAACTCTCTCCTAATAATAAAAATCGATCGCAATATAATCTTGGCGATAATCTTTGTTGGGGGGGGGGGGGGGAAACGAAATGCAATAAAATAACAACCACCTATCTAATTTTATTGCACGGCATGGATTATGTAACACAGCTCATTCACTCGTAACCTACACATTCGGTTTTTACACACATTAGAGATGATAAAATACAAGCTGGTTGCATTTCGAGAATGATATAATAATGATATAATATTTCAATTGGACGCCGGCTCTTGTTGTCTTGCAATCTCAGCCCGCCTAGCTTGTAATGCATCGTGTACGCAGGATGTGGGTCCTTAACTCTCTCCTAAAAAAAAAATAATAAAAAATTGAGCATTTATATAGAGCAATATCCACTTAACGTGCTCAAAGCGCTTTACAAGGGGTCCCTGGTCAACAGAAACATTTAACATGTAGGACGATATTACAATTTTTCGGACAAAGACAACGCTGTTAACGGTTAGGTACTCATTTTACACCTGAGTACGGTGAGAGAATGTGAGTAAAGAGTCTTTTCCAAGGACTCAACTATGCGCCGAGCGAGGCTCGAACCCAGGACCTTCCGATCCGAAAGCGAGTGTCATGCCACTAGACCACATAGCCGCACCAACTATAGGAAAATCGTCACATTCGTTACGATACAACAAACATTTTTTTTAATCAAATTTCTTTTGTACATCATAAAAATTTAAATAAAATGAACAGTGTGTAGTAGACCATGTTTTTCTGAAAATAAAATGAACAGTGTGTAGTAGACCATGTTTTGCTGAAAATAAAATGAACAGTGTGTAGTAGACCATGTTTTTCTGAAAATAAAATGAACAGTGTGTAGTAGACCATGTTTTTCTGAAGAAATTATGCATCGGAAGAACTTACTGCTATTATTTTTGAGTGATAAAAAATATATTTTTGTGTTAGGTGTGAAGTTTTTGGGGAAAATCCTGAAAATGGCTGGTATGGAGAGAGCTAACCAATAAACTGACGTGCTCTGAAAAAAAACAAAAAACAAACTCATAATTGAAACATTTGGCCAGAAAACTCGTCCATTAAATTATATCGATCGATTTAAGTGACCTCAACATGACAAAAACTCTCAAACCTGGGACTTGAATGAAGACTTCGCGGGGTCCTAGGTTTGAGAGTTTTTGACAAGACGAGAGTCATTTAAATCAATCGGTAATTGAGGGACAAGTTTTCTGGCCAAATTTTTAATTACTAGTACCATTAAACTGGGTTTAAAAAACAAACAAAAGAAAAGAAGCAATCTATCTCCCTGACACATCATTGTGAAAATTTGCTACTTGAAGCGCGAAGAAAATAACAATAGGAAATATAATGGAAGCTCAGAGAAATGGCGGTATTCAGACATAGAAAAAGAGAGCAATAAACGTTATAGTGTTCATAATTTATTATGTGTAAATTATCGTGATGAATGTTATTGATTGAAATAGGATTCAATAGTCTGATGTCACGTCCGCCCAACAACCAGCAGCTTGGTTCTAAACAAAGAAATTCGGTACTTTTTATTCGTCATGCTTCGAAGTTTGGCATGTCGGAAATATAAACATTGAAGAAATGAGACATGCCAAACTGCGAAGCACTCAAACTCGGATATGCTGATGACTGGGCCTTAGCCTATCAATCGAAAAACTGGAAAGAGATTGAAGAAGTTCTGAGCAAAGACACCACCCGCCCGAAACAATATTTTGGTAGGTGATACCTAAAAATGAACACCACCAAATCAGTATCCACAAACTTCCACGAATAATCGAGAGGCAACAAAAGAACTGAAGATCACAGCCGGTAACTCAATACTACCCCCAGACCCCAATCCTAAATACCTCGGCATTACATTGGACAGACAACTAAACTATCGCAAACACATTGAGGGAATCGCAAATAAAATCGTAAAAAGAAACAACCTGGTGAGAAAACTCGCAAGTACCACCTAGGGAGCCTCACCACAGGTACTGAAAACGTCTGCTTTGGCACTGTGCTATAGTGTGGGAGAATACTGTGCCCCTGTTTGGATGAGGAGCCCACATGTAAACCGCATTGACACCCGATTAAGAGAATCAATGAGAATTATAACAGGATGTCTCAAGTCAACTCCAACTCAGTGGCTCCCAACACTGAGCGGCATTGCACCGCCAAGACTCAGACGACAATATGCTAATCAAAGGATGCATGCAAGAATTGACGAAGCCACAGACAACATTCCCATAAAATCAATCGTAAAGGGGGCACCTTCAACAACACGACTCAAATCGAGAAGACCTTTGCACCAAACAAAAATGGCAGACTTCAGTGTTGAGGAAAACTGCAGAGAAATGTGGAACAGGGAAACACCAAGAGGAAACATCGGGGTTTGTGGTGGAGGGAGAGGCTGGTGGCCTGACCCCCGGGGTTTGGGGTAGAGGGAAAGGCTGGTGGTCTGACCCCCCGGGGGTGGGGGTTTGGGTTAGAGGGTGAGGCTGGTGGCCTGACCCCCCGGAGGTGGGGGTTTGGGTTAGAGAGTGAGGCTGGTGGCCTGTCCCGTGGGGGTTAATAATAATAATAATAATAATAATAATAATAATAATAATAATAATAATAATAATAATAAAAATAATAAAAATAATAACAATAATACTACTACTAATAATAATAATAATAATAGTAATAATAATAATAATAATATAATAATAAATAATAATAATAATAATAATAATGATAATGATAATAATAATACTACTATACTATATAATAATAATAATAATAATAATAATAATAATAATAATAATAATAATAATAATAATAATAATAATAATAATAATAATAATAATAATAATAATAGTAATAATAATAATGATAATAATAATAATAATAGTTATAATAATAATAATAATAATAATAATATAATAATAATAATAATAATAATAATAATAATATATAATAATAATAATAATAATATAATAATAATAATAATAATAATAATAATAATAATAATAATAATAATAATAATAATAATAATAATAATAATAATAACAATAATAAAAAATAATAACAATAAAGCATCCACTTAAAATTTTAAAATGCTCAGCAGCGCTTTACAATAATTTACTCATACCTCATACCATAGATACATACACAAACATCTGTTGTACACAACTAGATCTCTTTTGAAGTAGGGCCGCTTTGAGCACACGACACGACCATGACACGACCCAATTCATACTCAGCAAACAATACCGGAAATGGGTAACGGCATGTGTGGTTTTCATCATTCGTTATCAAAACAGTTTTTAGATAAGCAGACCATGGTACTCACACAAAACGTTAATGATATATAGACACAGCAAACTAATGCAATTTACATGTGTGTAAACTAGATATTCATTTGTCTTTGTTTGTGTGTAATTGATTCATCAATTTGGTGGCTTCCTGTTGTGTACGCTAATGCCGTAATGGAGATTCTAAAGATTATTCTTAGGTTAGTCAAATTAATTACTTTATTTGCCTCGTGATAATTTATGAATGCATGTTTGTGTAAATTTGCTTTTTTATAAATTAATTAGTAGCGATGATGATGATGATGATGATGATGATGATGATGATGATGATGATGATGATGATGATGATGATGATGATCATTAACACCATCATCGGCATCACTATTATTATTATTATTATTATTATTATTATTTATTATTATTATTATTATTATTATTATCATTATATTATTATTATTATTATTATTATTATTATTATTATTATTATTATTATCATTATTATTATTATTATTATTATTATTATTATTATTATTATTATTATTATCATTTTAAGAATGTAATTAGCGGTGTACCCCAAGGAAGCGTATTGGCACCACTTTTATTTCTTTTATATGGATTTAAAGGGAATATCTTTAAATGGATTAAAGACTTTCTTAATAATCGAATACAAAGGGTCATTGTCAATGGTGTGAGGTCGGATTTTAAGAATGTAATTAGCGGTGTACCCCAAGGAAGCGTATTGGGGCCACTTTTATTTCTTTTATATATAAATGATTTACCATGTGGCATAAATTCAGCCTGCAAACTGTTTGCAGACGATACAAAGATCTATAGTACAACTGAACATCATAACATTCTACAAAATGATATATTTTCACTTTTCAAATGGTCTACACCATGGCATTTGGATTTTAATGTTTCGAAATGTAAAGTATTACATATAGGAAAAAATAATCCATGTCATAATTATTTTACCGATACTTCTATGTCAAATCTACTTTCCGTTGTGCCTTATGAAAAGGATGTGGGAGTTACTTTTGATTCACATTTGAATTTTGATTTACATATTGATAATTGTGTAAGCCGTGCAAACAGAATGATGGGAATAATATATAGAACCTTAATAAGTCTTGATAAAACCACATTTTTATATTTGTATAAATCGCTCGTTCGACCAATTCTAGAATACGGAAATTGCATCTGGAGCCCATTATATAAAAGACAATCTATTAGTATTGAAAGTGTACAGAGGAGAGCTACCCAAAAAAATTATACAATACAGTATTTATCTTATAAGGAAAGGTTAGAATTTCTTGACTTACCCAGTTTGAAATATAGAAGAATTCGTGGGGATTTAATTCAGGTTTATAGATTGGTACATGGTCTGGATAGGATAGACTTTTCTGATTTTTTTTCATATTCTAATATTACTTTTACTAGAGGGGACAAGTTTAAGATTTTTGTCTCTAGATGCAAAACAAACATAAGACAAAACTGGTTCGGTATTCGTATTGTTCAGAAATGGAACAGTTTGAAATTTGAAACAAAGAATGCAAAATCTATGGATTATTTCAAGGTGTTAGTAGACAGGGAATTATATGATGGGAGATTTATATATGACGAATAATACTTGTTTGCTCTGCTGTTGACATGGCTTTCAATCTTGTATGTATATATTATGCATTATTATATTATTATGGTTATCTTCTATACGCGTGTGTATGTGTGTGTGTGTGTGTGTGTGTGTGTGTGTGGTTGTGTATGCGCTTTGCATGTCACGGTTAAAGATATATGTTTGTACACCACATGAGTACATTTAAGTTGAAATACTATCTTTACCACGTGTATCGTTATTGTAATATTTAATCAATAGATTTATGGCATTACTAATTAATATTAAGGGCATTCAAAGGATCTTATCCTATTTTGCCCTATACCACATGTTATGTTATGTTATGTTATGTTATGTTATTATTATTATTATTATTACTATTATTATTATTATTATTATTATTATTATTATTATTATTATTATTATTTTATTATTATTATTATTATTATTATTATCTATTATTATTATCATTATTGTTATTATCATTATTACTATTATTAATATATGTTTATGACAATCCCGACATATTAAAAAAAGTATAATTCTGTATCTAGTGTCACAGTGGGGCTTTTAAATACGCGGCAATGTAGTGTAGTGGTATAACATTCACCTTAGGAGAAGAAGATCCAGGGATCGAGTCCCGCTCTGAGCGACGCATAATATGAAAATGACAACAATATTATTACTGTATTATTCCTACTACTACTACTACTACTACTACTACTACTACTACTACTACTACTACTACTACTACTACTACTACTACTACTACTACTACTACTACTACTATTACTACTACTACTACTACTACTACTACTACTACTACTTATTTTACAATAATTTCACCTTAGGAGAAGAAGATCAAGGGCTCGAGTCCCGCTCTGAGCGACGCATAATATGAAAATGACAACAATATTATTACTGTATTATTACTACTACTACTACTACTACTACTACTACTACTACTACTACTACTACTACTACTACTACTACTACTACTACTATTACTACCACTACTACTACTACTACTACCGCCACTACTACTACTACTTCTATCACTACTACTACTACTACTACTACTACTACTACTACTACTACTACTACTACTACTACTACTACTACTACTACTACTACTAATACTAATACTACTACTACTTATTTTACAATAATTTTACACTAACACTATTATTACTACTTTTATCATAAGTAGTTCTCTGCTGACGCTATTGCAATCCTACCCTTATACATATTCATTATATATATATATATATATATAAAAATATATATATATATATCTTTATCTATCTCCTTATTGTCCATTTTCATGATTTCCCCCCCCCCCCCCCCCATAAATGCTAGATATACCTAACCAACTCAGAACGACTTTTTACACTCAAACTCATAAGAAATAAGCAGTACATACTAGATATCATATTTTTGTGTAGCTTAACACGCTTTATAAAACAAAGATTTTTCAATACATTTTATTTTGATGTTCAAAACAAATTTGTTTGTGATCGAACTCGGTACCTCTCGGGTACAAAGCAAAGCTGCCCCCTATCTATGACCATCTTCGGAAATTTTTTCATCTTCATAGTTCCTCAATAATCCGAAGATGGGCCTCGTCTTTAAACCGCGAATCTGGTTTGTTAATGGATGTTGTCAATAGACTTGGAGAGAACCTTTCTGGGAATAAAGATATGCGTGATGTATGTGGGATGTTTGGCGCCCTTGCAATATAAATGTATTTATTACAGGAAGACTGGATGCTTTGCAGGGAATGTAAACTTTGAAAACTTTCTAGAGAGCAACGTTGAGATGGCTCGAGAAGCTCTTGCATATATGGCCATAGGGATCAAGGGTCACTGGAAGAGACGGATTGGATATTTTCTATGAAAAGCTGAAGGCGCACTTCAAGCAAAGCTTGTCAGACACGCAATTTCCCTTCTGTCAGATAAGGTAGTGTTGTGACGCATGATGGCTCATATGCCAATCAAAGTACCGCCAGGGAACTAGGTTGTTCTTTTAACATCGACAATATCAGACCAACATTTCCACTCCCGGAAGTCATTGAAAATGAGATACCTTTCATTTTTTTATGCCTGTCACTTGATCAAAATGTGTTAGAATTTGTTTAGGCGACTTGAAAGTCATAAAACACAAGAGACATTTTATTTGGTGGAAATGCATAGAATTGCTTCACTCTCTCCAATTACAAGGTAATATACTTTTCGTCAATAAAATGTCACACGAGCACGTCAATAATTACACAATGGCAAAAATGAATGTAAGACTGGCAGCACAAACTATTAGCAACTCTATTTGCTGATGCGATTGATTATAGAATATGAGGGAAGATCAGGGCCATCCAGATTTTAAAGATAGCAAAGCAGCCTGTCACTTCCTTAGAAGTATGGATCCACTTTTCGACTTTTGCAACAGTAGAATTCCTTTTAGCAAACGGCTACACGTCAAGAATATATAATATTTGAAAAATTTAGAAAGAAAACTCAACCTTCTCCAGAAATTAAGTAACTACCAGAAAGAATTTAAAAAAAAAATAATTGAGCTTTATATAGCGCAATATCCACTAAATGTGCTCAAAGCGCTTTACAAGGGTTCCCTGGTCAACAGCAACATTTAACATGTTGGACGGGACATGACGCCTGTTAGGCGATATTACAATTTTTTCGGACAGAGACAACGCTGATAACGGCCAGGTACTCAGTTTACACCTGAGTACGGTGAGAGAATGTGAGTAAAGAGCCTTTTCCAAGGACTCAACTATGCGCCGAGCGCGAGGCTCGAACCCAGGACCTTCCGATCCGAAAGCGAGTGTCATACCACAAGACCACATAGCCGCACGAAGACATTGGCGGAAAGCCGTTAGTGCAAGGAAGACGGAAAACACCATTTCTTGGCTTGATTATGACATTAGAGTCAGAGTCCTTAAGTAGAATATATAAAAACCTTCTGAACAGAGAAAAAAAATCATTGAAATATGTACTAACGCGTAAATTTTCACAAGATCATTTGGAAATCTTCTTCAGTCGACTGCATAGAAAGGGAGGTTGGAATAGCAATCCCAACGCTCTATAACTAAAATGGTCCCTCAGGTCATTATTATTACACAATGGAGTCACAGTTTCAATGAATGCAGATGCTATCGACATAGATACATCTGCTGCGCCGATTTTTCCAGAAAATCGCCAGACGGACAATGACAACAAACTAGCATTACAATATGCCAACATAATTGCCAGCAAGTCATCATACACCATAATGTTGTATTGTTCTAGATATCTACATTGCTGGGTACATTTGTCGAAGGACGGTCAGACAGATGCGCTGCACAAAATGTGCTACACGTTTGTTCATCTTGGCATCTGAAATCCCAGACATCGACATGAATGAGCATAACACCATCGTGAGGTGAAAAGACAGAGGGGGGACTGTTGGCTTCCAATGACTTTTTCATCATAATAAAAACGGCAGGCAGTGAGTTACAACGAATGCTGTTGTCAAATAAAAATAAAACCCGATCTGCTGTTCTGTGAATCAATCAATTATTGAATAACTAAAGATGCCAGTCTGTTCATCAAATAATGTTTTCTAGTTTGTCAAAACAATTTTGGGAAAACGTTTATTTACCCGGAGAAGAGGATCACGGTGTACTAAATAATTAAAGAAGCCTGAAGCGTCGAGGTCTAAAGACACACACACACACACACACCTACATACACACACGCATACACAATAGGCCCGCATATATGTATATATATAAAAAAACATCTATCATAAAATGCCCCGTAAAATAATCCAGTTTTAATATCATTTTAAATGTTAGAGAAGGCTCTAGTTAGACTAAGGCTTGAAGCGACTTTTTTTTGTTTTTGGGGGTCGTGGATAGCTCATACGGTAGAGTCACGGTCTCGCCGGCCAGGTGACGTTGTCGTACCAGTAAGATCAAGGGTTCGAGCCCCCATCGCCGCCGCGAAGTTTTTATTCTCTGTTGTCTTCTGGCACTTTCCTACTCACTTCATTTCTTGTTCTTAACTGATAGAGCACGTGGAGCAGATTTTGTTCCAAAACTGAGAGAGTTCCACATGCGCAGAGCCGCACCGTTAAAAGCTTTTTGGTGAAAATTATTAATACAGTTTATTTCTTTCATTAAAAGAGATTCTGATGAACTTAAGACACGACTAGGTGTATAGACTTCAATAAGATCTTGTAGGTAAAAAATAGATTATTTATATAGAGCAAAATCCAATAAACGTGCTCAAAGCGCTTTAAAAGGGCTCTCTGACCAACAGCAACATTTAACATTTAGGACAAAACATGACGCCTGTTAGGTGATACTACAATTTGTTTTTTCGGACAAACACAACGCTGTTAACGGCCAGGTACTCATTAAAAAAAACAACAACAAAAAACAAAACAAAAACAAACTAGAGCGTTAATATGCGCAATATCCACTACATGTGCTAAAAGCGCTTTACGAAG
>NC_088360.1:139610917-139618417 GCF_034508935.2 Berghia stephanieae | reverse complement strand
AAATGAAAGAAAACGTATATTCTACTCCTCCAAGGAAGTTTATTAGATACTTCGGGACCAAATTGTATGGCATTAATAGTATTCCTATTCACCATAATTTATAACTTTGTGCGGCGATAGATAGAATGCGCTTGGCCAAGGAGTTCACAACATTGCCATCCGGAAGTATAACGGACCAACACACAAACTCTGTGTAACCATGAACTTTTATAGTCTGGTTAATACAGTTTAATGAGAACAACTCACAAACGCGGATGGCAAAAACAATAACAAAGGCCTGAGTGACGTCATCTGCATACTATCTATATTAACTTTTAATGTGCTCGAGGTCATTTGTCACATTGCAAAATGTGCTCAAAGTGACCCACATAGTGAAAAGTGTTCACAGCTTTTTAAATATCTAACATCACGATTGGACATTTTGTTCGGCTTGACACACGTGTATGTTTACAGCTTTCATAAACAAAGCAGCGTGATATATCCAATCGTTGAACAGCAAGAAATCATGTGATTGATGACCTGGTTGGACGAAAACATGAATATAGATAGAATGCGCTTGGCCAAGGAGTTCACAACATTGCCATCCGGAAGTATAACGGACCAACACACAAACTCTGTGTAACCATGAACTTTTATAGATAGAATGCGCTTGGCCAAGGAGTTCACAACATTGCCATCCGGAAGTATAACGGACCAACACACAAACCATTGCGTTCGGTTATCAGACCTGCAAATATTTGCACTTTGACAAAAGGCAATTCTTGTCGCTCTTTCATTCAATGATTGACTACAATTTCCTTTGATTTTGTTGGACAATGAAACAGCAGTGAATCGACTATAGATAGTATGCAGATGACGTCACTCAGGCCTTTGTTATTGTTTTTGCCATCCGCGTTTGTGAGTTGTTCTCACTAAACTGTATTAACCAGACTATAGATAGTATGCAGATGACGTCACTCAGGCCTTTGTTATTGTTTTTGCCATCCGCGTTTGTGAGTTGTTCTCACTAAACTGTATTAACCAGACTATAAAAGTTCATGGTTACACAGAGTTTGTGTGTTGGTCAGTTATACTTCCGGATGGCAATGTTGTGAACTCCTTGGCCAACCGCATTCTATCTATAAAAGTTCATGGTTACACAGAGTTTGTGTGTTGGTCCGTTATACTTCCGGATGGCAATGTTGTGAACTCCTTGGCCAACCGCATTCTATCTATAAAAGTTCATGGTTACACAGAGTTTGTGTGTTGGTCCGTTATACTTCCGGATGGCAATGTTGTGAACTCCTTGGCCAAGCGCATTCTATCTATACAAGCATTAATAATTATAGTAAATTAGCCTATTTACGTACTATTAAGTAAACCATAGTGACGTGTGCTGTCAATCAAGTCTATGTAGTGTGTTGTGTTTGGGTTATAAGAGCGTTTTGTATTCATTGATAAAGTGGGCAATGTGTTGTTTAAAACACATGAATGTCACAGGACGCCTTTTGATTTCATAGTGAAGGTAAAGTATTGATGTGTTATGACGACGACTTTAAAACTCACTCAACCCTAACACCGACTCTTTCCGTAGATTACCGGGGTTACTTTTACCCCATGCCTATTTATTACATTTTTATGAGACAAATTATAGGCGTAGTATCAAAGTTAATGTTTTTAGTTTTTGTATGTTAATGATAGTTGAATAAAACTATCTATGTACATGCTCATTTTTAATACTTTTTTTTTCTAATTTTGAAAAGTAGCAAAAGTCTCTAGAATTGAGTGAGTTAAACACATAAACTCGACTCTGGGGTGTGGGGCTATGTGGTCTAGTGGTATGACTCTCGACTTCGGACCGGAAGGTCCCAGGGTTCGAGACCCGTTCTGAGCGGCGAATAGTTGAGTCCTTGGAAAAGTTTCTTTACTCACATTCTCTCACCGTACTCAGGTGTAAAATGAATACATGGCTGTAAACATTTAGCGTTTTCTCTGTCGGAAAAAAATGTAATATCGCCCTAACAGGCGTTATGCCTCGTCTTCCATGTTAAGTGTTGCTGTTGGTTAGGGACACGTTGTAAAGCGCTTTGAGCACTTTTAGTGGATATTATAATGTTTTAGATGGCTATATGACTATGATATTTACGGATGTTGCGTCTAATAGGCGCCCAGCACCGTGGGCAATGAAGTTTTGGATTCAAGCGACTTTCTGATGAAAGATAAAACAATTTGAATTGAATCGGGCATGATAAAAGCATGGCTAAATGTGAGATAAAACCTTCACCTTATGTAATTAGATTTTTAAACATCTAGGTAATAATAATAATAATAATAATAATAATAATAATAATAATAATAATGATGATGATGATGATGATGATGATGATGATGATGATGATGATGATGATGATGATGATGATGATGATGATAATAATAATAATTAATCATCATTAGCATCCTAGATATTATCGCTTTAGCATCGATATTTATATCTCACACTATAGTCAGATTTTTAATAATTGGCGCGTGTTTTTCTTCTTTTTCTCAGCTGCCCCCCAATGCATAGCGGCAAAAATTTGTATGAACCTCTGAATCAATTTTTCTTAATAAAAATATTTTTCATGGATTAAAAAAAAACAATAGGATAGGATTTCGTTTATTACAGCTAGATATATTAAAATCGATAACAGGTGAGGATCGGAATTCATAGAAGATTTACATTATCAAAATTATGAATTTTCCGCACATCCATTTTGAAGGAATTCGTTAAACTGGAGTGTTCGGTTAATTGAAGCTTAAACGATATATTTGCAGTATTTGAATATGAAGCAACGAATGGCAATTATTAACTATCAGACATCTACATTTTATAACTATCAATACACTTTACTGGTGAATACAAACGAAAGTGAACATAACGCGCTTCCAATATATTTTTGATTGCTAAAGTTTGAGAAATAGCTTGTTTTTATGCAAAAGAGGATTACATAAATTTATGTAGACTGGTCAAAAGTAAAAAAAAATCATCAATTATGAGACAGTATCTCCACAAATATGTGTTCAACAATAACAACAACAACTACAACAACAACCACGAAATTTTGGACACATCAATCAGAGTAGTCTGATGACGAGGATAATGAAAAGGAGAAATGAAAAGACTACAGAAAGATTTCGAACATCACTCTATCCAATGAAATGTACTTTCCCTCTAGTTTGCGAAGGTTGAGGCATTCCTTTTCTCTGTCTACTCTTTATCATTTATTGCCTCGTCGGTGAGAGTAAATTTGGTGTTCCTCCTTTCAATCTTTCCCTCTACTTAGGCCCAATGACCTCGATTGGATTGCGCTCACAGTGATATGGGGGAAGTCGCGCAACCTCGTGTCAAAACTCCCTGATTAGACAGTCAGCTGTGAAAGCTGTTTCTGGTTCATTTCTTTTTTCTTTTACTAAGGAGAATAGTTAGCATTTTGATAAATGGTAAGAATATGAAGTGCTGTCTTATTGAAACCATGAAATAATGTCAGCTTTTATAATTGTTAAAGTTGGAGCCTTAAAGTGACCATGGGCCAACGAATGGAAGCGTTGTCCAATACAATACAGTTGGGTGCTTCAATGGAGGGCAGCAAACGATATTTAGTCAGTCTTAAAACACCTTTGCATTGACCCCAGAATAATATTCCAGATGATGCAGAGAAGAAAAAAATGGCATGGCATCCTTTTAAATATCCAGTATCATCACAACCTGCAAGAATAACAATGATTCTCTGTCCAGAACCCATGAGCCTTTTTCTGCTTGAATAATCAGACGTCCAATATTTTTTCCGATGTATATTTACGCTCACCCATACATCTTCGGATGATATCCATTGTTGACTTATACTTATTGACCTTATAATTCGTTCATCAATTTAATGAGTTAATTCCCTTATGCTCTGTGAGCTCTCCTCGTTTGTAAAAATAATAACAGGAGGCTACCAGTGATCACCTCAGTTTGTTGTGTTCCCTCCAAAAGAGAAGCAGTATTTTGTTCAGTATTTCTACATTTATGTAAAATAAAATTACCACCATCGAACTGAAACAAGGCCTCAACACCTATCAAAGTTATCTATGATCCTTTTCCTGCCACGTCGTTCTACACTGGTGATCTCTCTGTCGTATTTCGATAACGATCTTCTCATGGTTGATTGTGAAATTCCAAAACCATTTCCGTCCTCTCTAATGATTTATCGATTCGCAGCTTTACGAAAGTGGAACCGATAGAGATTCCGTACCGTATCGTGTTGTTTAAGAGCCTAATTTATTTTTAAAACCTTAAAAGGCCCTGTTAAACGTCCATGCATAGACAAAAAAGTTATATAGATAGTATAGTGTTTGTTAATTTGACAATATTGAGTATACAATCACTATTTCAAATGATTTAAAGCGAGAGATTTCATATCAGTCTTTGGTAATTGCGACATGCCATTAATAATAAATTCAAAATTTAATACAAACTACATAAGTGGTAATGTTTATAACACTTAAAGCGAATTATTATTATTATTTGGAAAGAAGTATGACGTGAACTCATAATCACTACGTCAGCACAATATTTTTTGGATATAGACGAATTCATTCATACTTTGTGGTGCGTAACTTGTTTTCATTTTTTTACTGTGTAAAATCTCTAGTTTTATGTCAGCTGTTTTTAAGTAGTTTTTTTTTTATAGGTCTTAAAGAAGAAAACTTGTTTAATATGGCATCAATACGGTCCAAAATCAAGATTCAGTTAAGACAAATTGATTCAGAGGTTGACACAAAGTTTTACAACTTTTGATAGAGGGACAGCTGAGAAAAAACAGAAAAACACGCGCCATTAATAAAAAATCTGACTATAATTCAAAACACTTATGTTATAATTGTGGTTTGCGTAATAGTATGGTTCGAATTAAATTTCAAGTATAAAATGTCCGTATCATCATCATCTTTAACATCACCGTCATGAACATCGCCTCATCCCCATCACCAACAATACCGTGATCAACGTCACTTAACCCATTAAATCATTGACAATGTACTAAATCTTATACTGACTTCTAACAATTATAATAATATAGATAGTTCGAAGATGACGTAATTCAGGTCTTTGTTGATGTTTTTTGCCATCCGCGTTTATGAGTAATGCTCACTAAACTGTATTAACCCGACTATATAGTGAAGCCAAGGGAATGGAAGTGAATATCACCAAAACGGAATGCATGGTAATACAGAAAAACCCCGAAAACAACAACACCTGCAATATAACGATTCACGGCGAGCAACTTACCAACGTAGAAAGTTTTAAATACCTAGGTTCAATAGTGACAACAGATGGAAGATGTAACCGAGACATACGAGCAAGAATAACTCAAGCCAAACAGGCCTTCATGGACCTGGGAAACATTTTGAAAAACAAACAGATGTCGTTCGGGATTAGATTCCGAGTCTTGAAGTGCTACGTGTGGCCAATCTTGTTATACGGATGCGAAAGCTGGACTACAAATGCAGAAACACAAAAGAACATTGAAGCTTTTGAAATGTGGTGCTTGAGAAGGATGCAGAGAATATCGTATACTGCACACAAAACGAACGAAGA
Organism: Berghia stephanieae; assembly: GCF_034508935.2. Lineage (NCBI taxonomy): Eukaryota > Metazoa > Mollusca > Gastropoda > Nudibranchia > Aeolidiidae > Berghia > Berghia stephanieae. The sequence continues at coordinate 139,612,821 of NC_088360.1, read as the reverse complement.
AGTGCTAAAACAAACATACCAACAAAGGAAACTAATGCCCTTAATAGTGGATCGACAACTATCCTTTTTCGGACACATAGTAAGGAAAGATAAGAATGAATACCTGGCAAGTTGTGGAAAAATACCTGGTAAACGCGCCCGGGGGAGACAAAGAAAAACACTCATAGACCAACTGAAGGGCTTCACCAACCTAACAATCCAAGAGCTGTTTGAAAAAGCAAGAGACAGGGAGGAATGGAGAGAGATAATTCATGCAGTATCCGAAGCCTGGACCAGGCATGGAACCTAGAAGAAGAAGAAACGTTCATGGATACACACAGTTTTTTGTGTTCGTCCGTTATACTTCCGGATGGCAATGTTATGAGCTTCTTAGCCAAGCGCATACTATCTATAATGGCAAAGCACAGTAATGAGATGGATTGGTCAAAATGTTTCATTTGTCAAGAGATAAAAAATGAAAAATTAGAATGTCTAGCTCTGCCAAAAGCGGTAAGCTTGTGGCCAATAATGTTTCGTGACTTTTGTTGAGAGAGTTAACACAGGGACTAGCGTAGCTTTGGCGTTAAGACTTTTAATGGATGAGAAAATGATTCATGCCCTTACAGAGAGAACGTCAACATAACATTGCGCATGCGTCTCTCTTATCAACTGAGGAAATATCTATCGTTTGGTTAATGAAATGTCACTGGGTGGGGTTCCTGAACTCCCATAGTGGGCAAGGAGGTATATACTGTGTCTTCTATCCCCCTGTGATTGTTTTCCAACATGCTTTCTGTCTTTGTCTTAGAATGAGATTACTTGGTTTTGTCCTGGCCCTGATCGGATACCCTGGCTAGGAGGGAAACAGTCAAATGTATAGTAATTTTGTAAGACGATATTTATTTCCTTGTAAATCATCTCTCTGTTATGTATTATTATATTTGTTATTTTTAATGTATAATGTAAGCATTTGAGTGTATTCCTCTTTGTTGGATTTTGTGCTTGTGTCCGGATGAGACTTACAGGTGATCTCAAACTAAGTACATTGGTGGTATGCTCTTGGAATCTACATCTGATCCCTATTTGTTCCCAGTTCCCCAATGTCTTACTTTTTCTTGGGTGCTTTAATTGTAATTCTAGAACTTTTTTTCAAGCTGAACTTTCTCATGGAAGACTCATCAACAACATTCACAACTGTTTTACTGGGAGTTATCCAAATTGTTCCACAGTCTTATTATAGTTGAGGGCAGAAACGAGTGAAGATGGTGGTCCACTCTAGATTGTGGCAATATAAATTTGACAGATTTCCTCTTGTTCATTTGGAGGCTCTGCAATGGCAACATGACCTGTTTTTTTCTGGCATATGTGACTCGCCGTGTCAAAGCGGTATTATGTCGGGATGCACTCGGTTAGGGAAATTGAATTCATAGCCACAAATATCAAACCTGGGTTTAATTTCTCTACGTCATGCTGGAGTATAAATACTATTTTTTCTTTGCAAAAACTTCTATGGTCCAATTTCTCATCATTCTATCTCTAAATTCACTTTCTGAGGTCTGAATCATCCCAACATAATACCGTTTTGAGACGGAGGGTCACATATGCACAATTTTACCCTAATAGGATTCAATAGTCTGATGTCACGTCCGCTCAGCAACGAGTAGCTTGGTTCTAAACAAAGAAAATCTGTAATTTTTATTCTTCATGCTGGCTAGAACTTTTCCACTTATCATGTGATCAGAATGTATAAAAGTCAAAACATTAACAGATTTATATCATTTTTCTCCTTTGCATACGCTTTTATGCTCGTCGGACAAGTATTTCATAAGGGCATCCGCCATTGTTCCGATAGTTTAGAACCAGTTACAAAGTTACTATGCGTCAGTCATTACGATGGAAGTGACGTCACGACTTTTGAACTCTAT
>NC_088360.1:139573417-139608417 GCF_034508935.2 Berghia stephanieae | reverse complement strand
AAAAGTTCATGGTTACACAGAGTTTGTGTGTTGGTCCGTTATACTTCCGGATGGCAATGTTGTGAACTCCTTGGCCAAGCGCATTCTATCTATAGATAGTATGCAGATGACGTCACTCAGGCCTTTGTTATTGTTTTTGCCATCCGCGTTCGTGAGTTGTTCTCACTAAACTGTATTAACCAGACTATAAAAGTTCATGGTTACACAGAGTTTGTGTGTTGGTCCGTTATACTTCCGGATGGCAATGTTGTGATCTCCTTGGCCAAGCGCATTCTATCTATAGATAGATGTCCCATGGAGCGATTGTTTATGCTCTGGGCCAAATAATAGGCAGAAAGTTGGGTTTTTTTTCCCTGGATGAAAAACAAAAGTTTTAGCAGGATTTGATTGTCACCTTCCCCTTATCTAGAATATTATGTGCGTCTATGAGGTCAATGTGGTGGGACACTCGATTTCGGATCGGAAGGTCCCGAGTTCGAGCCTCACTCGGCGCTTAGTTGCGTCCTTGAATAAGGCTCTTTACTCACATTCTCTGACCGTATTCAGGTGTAAAATGAGTGTACCTGGCCGTTAACAACGTTGTCTCTGTCGGGAAAAAAATGTAATATCGCCTAACAGGCGTCATGTTTCGTTCTACATGTTACGTGTTGCTGTTGGTCAGGGATCCTTTGTAAAGGGTTTTGAGCACGTTTAGTGGATATTGCTCTGTATAAAAAGCTCAAGTTTAAGTTTTATTGAGAGTATGGTATTGAAATAATAATAATAATATAATAATAATAATAATAATAATAATAATAATAATAATAATAATAATAATAATAAATAATAATTAATAATAATAATAATAATAATATAATAATAATAATAATAATAATAATAATAATAATACTTTATTGCATCCCAAAAAGGATTTTTTTTGTACAGACGTGTTATAATTTACACAATAAGATAAAAATACAATGGAAATAGGATTCTATATATAAAAAAGGAGCAGCTCCATAACCAGAGCTGCGCTTTTTAATATGAATAATTTCAACACTGTAAAATAGTTAAAACTGTCACTGAAATATCGAGCAGACTATTTAAGTTTGAAACATTTTGATTTTTGTATGAGATGGGAATTCATTCACAATATGTTTGAAATGCTATAATATCTACAAATACCGAAAGTCAGGACAAAAGATCGCGATGTAGCGCAAGAACTGTAAATTGAGCTTTTAAAATTGAGATTTTATATAGCGCAATATCCACTAAACGTGCTCAAAGCGCTTTTACAATGGGTCCCTGGCCAACAGTAACACTTAACATGTAGCCTATTGTTATGCGATATTATATTTTTTTTCGGACAGAGACAACGCTGTTAACGGCCAGGTACTCATTTTATACCTGAGTACGAAGAGAAAATGTGAGTAAAGAGCCTTTTCCAAGGACTCAACTATGCGCCGAGCAAGGCTCGAACCCAGGACATTCCGATCCGAAACCGAGTGTCATACCATAAGACCACCTTGCCGCATAGCAGCATGATTTTTTTATAGTATTAGAGAAAAAACAACAATTATACTTTGCGCCACGTTCACAAATTACAGTCATAATAATTAACCAGTAGATTTTTGACCAATCTTAGTAACTGGCTCTAAACTATCAGAACAATGGCGGACGCCATTATCTCCATCACCGCCCTTATGAAATACTTCTCCGACCAGCAGAAAAGTGTATCCAGATGAAAAAAAAAACATTATAAAACTGATCATGTTTTACTTTTAAACATCTGATCACATGACATGTGAAAAAGTGTTAGCCAGCATGAAGAATAAAAAGTACAGATTTTCTTTGTTTAGAACCAAGCTGCTGGTTGCTGGGTGGACGTAACATCAGACTATTGAATCCTATTTCAATCAATAACAGTCATCACAATTTACAAATAATAAATTATGAACACTACTTAATGATTTTCTCTGTCTGAGTACCGCCATTTCTCTAAGACGACGTGCACTTATTTGCATGTCTGATAACCCAATTCCTTATGGGCTCATTGTTGTAATGGAAATCTCAACAAAAATGACAAAAAATATTGTCTATTACAACAATGTTAAATTAGGCCCAAAAATGGGTTCAGATGTTAGACCTGCATATTATATACTCATCGCTTTAAGATAATCAAAATCCAATTCTTTTTATTCGCTCAACCAAAATATTGGCTAACATATCACGTGTCACGTTTTCTGATATGGTTCGTATTCAACGTGAAAAATCAATACCCAACTGTACATAATAGTAACATATCGATGGCCCTTTGTCCCACTATGTGGTCAAGTGGTATGACACTCGCTTTCCAATCGGAAGGTCCTGGGTTCGAGCTTCGCTCGGAGAGTTGAGTCCTTGGAAAATACTCTTTCCTCACATTCTCTCAAGGTACTCAGGTGTAAAATGAGTACATGGCCGAGCGAGTGTCATACCACTAGACCACATAGCCGCACAATAGAATGGGAGAATAGAATGACATGTAGAATAGAACCACCCTGTTTTGAACCCTATCGTGAACTATCCCACAATTCTTTCTGACCGCTCCTACAGATTTTGACATCCTACATTAATATTCAAAACCTGCCTCTTTCAAGTAAGAGCGAATCATACACAACTTGTATATTAAAAACAACAAGAATTTTCCCGAATATTACTGTCAAACCCCGCCTCTTATGACATTAAAGTAAAGTACATTTTATACACAACATGCAAAAATACTCGTAGCATCAATCTGTTGCTGTTATCTGCTTAGTTCTTTACGCATCCGCTGAGTTTTATACTTATCCCCTGATATGCAACGACCGTGTTTTGTGAAGAAAACCGATAATAAATGCAATCTCGTGCGTATATTTCTTGCATAAGCTTAATCTCTTACAAATGAGCCGTGAAAAAATGTCCTCAATTTTTAAAAATATGCACAGTGATTATCCCAAATGCAATTTTTAATCTATTCCGCGTTCCCTTTGTCAATGTATCACAGCTGCTGTGAGAATTAGTTGAAAAAGTCCTGTAATCTGATTAAATGATATTGATTTGTTTCGAAAACGGTAGGGGCTGCCTGAGGTCGGTGATTGTGAATATACTAACTACTAAAATAATATTGGCTGTAATAAACAAACGTGCTTTTTTTTTTTGTAAAAACATGGAATCAGGAGTACTCCATTCTGTAATGGCAACAGACATGGAAGAAAATATTAGTAGTGCAAGGTGTTTGAAGACTGGCTAAATACCGTTTGCTGCTTTCTCTCGAAGTACCCAACTGTAATGTATTTGACAACGCTACCATTGGGTGGCGCATGATCATTCAATGCTCAAACTTTGGCAAATATAAAAGCTGACATGATTTCGTGGTTTCAGTCAGGCAGCACTACATATTCTGATTATTTATCAAAGGCCTAACTATTCTCTTTAGTAAAAAGAAACGAACCAGAAACAGTTTTCAAAGCAGACTATCTAATCAGGGAGTTTGGACACGAGCTTGCGCGACTTCCCCCCATATCACTGTGAGCGCAATCCAATCGTGGTCATTGTGCCTAAGTAGAGGGAAAGATTGAGAGGAGGAACACCAAATTTACTCTCACCGACGAGGCAATAAATGATATAACAATGGAAGACTGGGAAAAGGCATGCTCCAACCTTCACAAACTGAAGGAGAATTACATTTCATTGGATAGAGTGGTGCTCGTAATCTGTCCGTAGTCGTTCCATTTCTCCTTTTCATCATCCTCGTCATCAGATGATTGATGTGTCCAGATTTCTTTGTTGTTGTTGTTGTTGTTGTTGTTGTTGAACACATGTACATATTTGTGGAAACACTGTATCATAAATTGGTGAATTTCTACTTTTGACCAGACTAGGTTATAATATTTGTGTAGTAATCTTTGTTCGACAAATGGATGATGCCAAGTCTGCAAAGATAGATCATCATCAAGCCCTACTGCAACCTCCTCGTGGTGTCGAACGGTAACAGGTCAAGCTGGCCAACTGCAGAGGGCGACAAGAATAGGCAATGGCAAACCATTCTTGTAACTTTGCCGAGTTAACTGCATGAATAAGTCCAAAAAGTTAAACGGTGACAGCGTAAAGGGGAGCACGTTTTCACGGAAGACTGCTGCCTCGCTCGGTTGGGAGCGTGATGTTCGTCAGGTCACACCGAACCGTCAGCCAGTTACTAGGCGAAATAAATTTAACAAATGTGACAAAACCAAAATTGGGACATGGAATGTCAGGACCTGTGCCCAAAAAGGAAAACTAAACAACATTCTAAAAGAAATGAAACGGCTCCAAATAAATATTCTTGGCCTGGCAGAGATGAGATGGAAAGAGCAGGGAACCATGTCAAAACAAGAAAACAACACGACATATAACATCATATGGAGTGGTGGAACCTCTTTCCAAAAAGGAGTAGGGATGATCTTAGACCAAAAATCAACCAAATTTTACAAAGGGCACGTAGCAATCTCAGACAGAGTTTTGCTGGTTAAGCTAAGAGGACCTGTAGTTGACACCAATATTATTCAAGTTTATGCACCAACAGAAGAGGCGACAGATGCAGATATGACAGAGTTTTACCATTCACTAGACAAAGCAAAACGAATGTGTAAATCACAAGAAGTCCTTATGGTAATGGGGGACCTAAATACTAAGATTGGCAGAGGCAGAGATGGTGACATAATCGGACCACATGGACTCGGAGACAGAAATGAACGAGGAAACATCTGGGCAGATTGGTGTAGAACAAATAAATTAATGATTTCAAACACCTGGTTTCAACAACACCCAAGAAGAACCTGGACATGGCAATCACCAGGGGACAGAGCAAGGAACCAGATAGACTTTATAGCAGTATCATCAAGATTCAGAAATGGCATATTAAATTGCAAAACCTATCCAGGCGCCGATGTAGACAGTGACCATGTCCCAGTTGTTTGTACAGTAAGGATAAAGTTTAAAGCTATTTAGAGAACAGCTGGTAGAATAAAGAGGGATTACAGGTTATGCAAAGACAATGGCATACAAACAAAAATGAGAGAAGAATTTGAAAATGCACTCATGATACAAAGCCAAAGTGAACCTGATAACGAAAAATGTGAAAAACAATTTGATATATTCCAAAAGTGTGTCAAAGCAACTGCAGAAAAGCATTTACCAATAGCTCAAATAAACAGCAAAAAGGAATGGATGACAAATGAAATTCTAAACCTATTTGAAGAAAGACGAAAATGCAACAGAGGGTCTGCAGAATACCAAACATTGAACAACCACATTAAATCCAAATGCATCGAGGCACACGAGAACTATCTAGACTGGAAATGCTGCGAAATCGAAAGAGAATACAAACCCAACCCCCAACAAGCTCACCAAAGAATAAAAGAACTGTCAGGGAAAAGGAAAAGCAAAGCAGCAGGAAGTTGTATCCAAAACAAACAAGGGGAACTGCTATTTGAAGAACAACATATAGAAAGCCGATGGGTAGAATACATAGGCGAACTGTACAATGATCCAAATAGAAATGAACCACCACTGAAATTCAAAGAACCATTAAGCGGACCAAACATCACCAAAAGTGAAATTGAACATGCCATGGAACGAATGAGGGATGGTAAAGCAACAGGCCTTGATGAAATATCTGTAGAGGTATTAAAAAGCCTAGGAGATCTAGCAATTGATGAACTTCACATATTATTCAACAATATATACAATACTGGGAAAATTCCAGAAGATCTCTGTAACTCTATTTTCATAGCAAAGCAGGTGCAGTCAGATGCGAAAATTTTAGAACTATAAGTTTAATAAGCCACATCAACAAAATACTGTTGCGTATAATTATCAACAGGCTAAGGAATAAGATTAACCCCGAAATCGCAGAAGAACAATATGGATGCCAACCTGACAGAGGGACAAGGAACGCAATATACCTCCTCCGTGTTTTAAGTGAAAGAGCTATACAGGTTCAGACCCCACTATACCTCTGTTTTGTCGACTACAAAAAAGCTTTTGATAGAGTACGCCACGAAGAAATACTAAAACAACTGCACTCCATTGGCGCTGATGAGAAAGACCTCAGACTCATGCAAACATTATACTACACCCAGCAGGCATCTATCAAAATCGGAAACTCTACAGGAAATTCCATTCCTATTAAGAAAGGAGTCCGTCAAGGGTGTGTTGCCTCACCAGATCTGTTTAATCTATACCAAGAAACAATCATGAGGGGCATAAATAATATGGAGGGAATAAAAGTAGGAGGTCACAACATAAATAATATAAGATACGCAGACGATACGATACTCATTGCAACAGCAACATCAGAAATCCAACTTCAAAAGATTGTTGACAAAGTGGTAGTAGATAGTGAAGCCAAGGGAATGGAAGTGAATATCACCAAAACGGAATGCATGGTAATACAGAAAAACCCCGAAAACAACAACACCTGCAATATAACGATTCACGGCGAGCAACTTACCAACGTAGAAAGTTTTAAATACCTAGGTTCAATAGTGACAACAGATGGAAGATGTAACCGAGACATACGAGCAAGAATAACTCAAGCCAAACAGGCCTTCATGGACCTGGGAAACATCTTGAAAAACAAACAGATGTCGTTCGGGATTAGATTCCGAGTCTTGAAGTGCTACGTGTGGCCAATCTTGTTATACGGATGCGAAAGCTGGACTACAAATGCAGAAACACAAAAGAACATTGAAGCTTTTGAAATGTGGTGCTTGAAAGGATGCAGAGAATATCGTATACTGCACACAAAACGAACGAAGAAGTGCTAAAACAAACATACCAACAAAGGAAACTAATGCCCTTAATATGTGGATCGACAACTATCCTTTTTCGGACACATAGTAAGGAAAGATAAGAATGAATACCTGGCAAGTTGTGGAAAAATACCTGGTAAACGCGCCCGAGGGAGACAAAGAAAAACACTCATAGACCAACTGAAGGGCTTCACCAACCTAACAATCCAAGAGCTGTTTGAAAAAGCAAAAGACAGGGAGGAATGGAGAGAGATAATTCATGCAGTATCCGAAGCCTGGACCAGGCATGGAACCTAGAAGAAGAAGAAGAAGAAGTAATCTTTGGCGTATACACAAGCTATTTCTCAAAATCTTGCAATCCAAATAATGGTGGAAGCGCGTAAAGTTTATTTTCATTTATATTTATCAGAAATGTGTATTGATCGTTTTAAATTAGAATGTAGATGTCTGATAGTTAAGGATTGCCATTCATTCTGTAAGAGAGTAAGCTTATGCAAAAGGTTACACGAGAATTCTAGTGAAAAACATGATCAATTATTCCAGCTAATGAATTGAATGAATTTAAGAAGCAGGTGTTTCGGTGAAACTTGGAATATTTAATGGGTTTAGGACAGTTTTACGTCCCAAGTCAATGGATTGGTCATTATATTGAATACTAGAAAATTGCTTTCTTTGATCGGTGTTACTTGGTATTTGGGGATAAAAGCATTACAGTTATTGTTGGTATTTATTATTTAGGCGTACAATATTATTTGGGCGTACGATATTATTTGGGCGTAAAAACTGACCTTTGGTGAAAGGAATTGTGGATACAGATAACAAGAGGGTATAAAACAGAGTGCTTCTGATCAAATCGGGATTCTAGATTATTCTACATTCTACTTAATTATGAGCTTCACTTTCCTAGTATGTGCACTTTCCTAGTATGCTGCAAGTTCTAACATCCTACTAAGAATCTTTATCTTTTGGACTTAGAAATATTCCACGAATATTAAAAATGGTTACATAGTCAAAATATCTTAACATTTGGATTGATTTTATGAAACTGATTGAATTATGACCATGCTATTTGATTTGGATTTCGGATTTATCACAACAAATAAAGCAGTAAGAAATGAAACATGGAATCTGAATTTTATTTGAATGTCTTGATGTTGTTCATTCAATTACCATCACTGGCTCTTGAACTCTTTCGTCATTATTAACATCTACAACACAATGCAAAGGAATAGCATTACCATCTATCAAAAAACCACTATACGATCATAAGCCATTACATATGTGTGCAACTACGCCACAATTTCTTCATATTCAGATACTGTATGTTTATCGTTTAAGTTTCAATTAACCGGACATTCCATTTAAACGAATTCCTTCAAAATGGATAAGCGGAAAAGTCATAATTTTGATACTCTAAATCATCTATGAGTTCCGATTCTTACCTGTTATCGATTTTAATATAGCTGTCTTAAGCGAAATCCTTTCCTGAATGCTTTTTAATTCACGACAAAATACTTTTTGATTAATTCAGAGGTTCGTGCAAACTTTTGCAGCTGTGCATTGAGGGACAGCTGAGGAAAAGAAGAAAAACACGCTCCACTTATTAAAGTATTTTTATTATCGCCCTGAAAATTTACGAACTTTTGCCATATCAAGTAGCCAGTTCTGAGTTAGATATCCTTTCCAAGTGTAACTTTTGGCTGGTTTTGATGCATTTATACTATTGGAGCATTTATACTTTTGTGGATTTATACTTTTGATATACATTTATACTTTTGGTGCATTTATACTTTTGATCGATATAAACATTTGATACATTTATACTTTTGGTGCATTTATGCTTCGAATATATTTATTCTTTTGGTGAATTTATAATTTAGATACATGTATTCTTTGATGCATTTATTCTTTTTGTGCAATTATACTTTTGGTGCATTTATGCGTTTGGTGCATTGTTTCCTATTTCTACACCTTTTAAAATTTCAAACAATGAGGCATGCAACACACCAGGCGGTACATATTCTTATTGATTATTCGTGTGAAATAGTTCGGAAGTTAAGACTACCCGTTGGAAATTATTGATTGGACAAAATATGTCAGATTATATTATGTAACATTTCGAGTCAAAAAGGTAGTATGGCGAAGTGAATATCATGATGTTAAAAATAGGGGGGGGGGGGTGATGTCAAAACAGTGGTTCCCATCTCCTCGGAACGGTAAAACCATTCTATCTTTTTGGAGAACTGGATGCATACCTTATGTTATGGATCTGCTGGTTTCGGAGTGATGAAATATATTTTTCTAGTCTAAATATATGCTGCTCGTCCATAAAGATTATCCGTCCTCGATCTTTATCTCAATCATGTGAATCTGCCTATAGGGAATGAGATTAGCGGAAGAGTAGCGTCCCTTGATTGGACGTCACCGGCGGAGAAGTTATTTGTAAACAAACCAACTACAAGCCAAGCGCTCCAAATACCAAATTTATTATTCATATTTCTGTACAAAAATGCATATCATAATCAACGCAGATCTTTTCTTTAGTTTTCTCCATTATGAAATGTTAATAAAATATGACGTAGACTAAAAATAAAAAATAAAAGATGTTGATAAATAATACAATACGATGAGACAACCCTTCCTAAACTTTACTGAACTTCCCGCTAATGATTTGGTACTAATAATGGCGACAGCGTCTGTCGGTTTTCATGACGCGACTTCTAACAAAGGGGCGCTACTCTTAAATCTGTTTTAAAATCTCATTCCCTATACACCCTGACACTAAAATAGCTATAAATTGATATAATAATGATAAAGTGTTCTTTTATAGCGCTAAATGACAAAGCCTCAAAGCGCTTTACAATATACTTGTCAAACCATAAACACACTCCAAACGAGCCAAACAGACACACACACACACACACACACACACACACACACACACACAACAGTCGCATACACTAACTACGCAAGTTTCACAAAATGAAATTGACATTCAACAAAATTGAATCAAACAATAAAACGTATAATTTACTCAAAATAAGAAAATGCCTAGGATAAACATTACTCGAAAATGTGAGTTTTTAGATTTTTCTTAAAATTTTCTACGCTGCCCGAGAGCCTTACTGACAAAGGTAGTGAGTTCCAAATGGTAGGTCCTGCTTTCTATAAAGATTTTCTATAAAAAATTTTCCAGAACTTATGCTGATTTGGAAATAGGCTCAAAGTTGGGAAAACAAAATTACAATAAAAAAATTTCTTTCAATGAAACTGTTATAATTAAGAAGTAAAAAATTAGGATATAACCTATTATTTAACTTAAATAAAAGGTCATATCCGAATTAAAAAGAAAAAGAACCACAGAATTTGTCAAAAATTTGCAAAACCTGCAGATTTTGCGGTTGAAATGCAAATCAGAAAATTTTCCCTAATTTTGCGGCCGCATTGTGGGGCTAGTTTATTGGAAGTGTAAAACCATCTTCCGGAGATGTCAATCATCTTTTGGTGTTAGAGTGGTGATATATTTTTTTAGTATAAATGTATGTGCTGGTCGTCAATAAAGACGATTCAACCTCGCTTTTTTTTTTACGTCACGTGATCCTAAGAATCTTCCACCTATACATCCTGCTACTGAAATGTGAGGCTGGCTAAGAAAACCCGGGAGGCTGCGGCAAGCTTCGATTCGAGATATGCGCCAAAATCTAAGATAAAGTGTTTCCCATAGCAACACATTTTTTATTCAGAAAAAAATTCATAACTTGTGTTCTAATAGCTAGACATAGAAAGCAAATTTAAAGTGGTAAATGATCAGTAAAGGTGTTGTCTACACCACTGCGTAAATAACTCAATTTATTAAATGTGACCCATCGTCTCAAAGCGGTATTATGTCGGAATGAAGTAGATGAGAAAAATTAAAGGTATAACCTTAAAGATAAAACATGGTGTTTCCCTCTGTTTCTTATGGTAGAGTATAAATACTATTTCTTGCATTTCGAAACGTACAAAAGTCCTATTTCCCACCGTTTTATCTCTAAATTCACTTCTTGAGGTACAACACATCCCGACATAATACCGTTTTGAGACGGCGCGGCGGGTCACAAATTTGAGCATCTTTCTGGGTTTTCTCAGCCAGCAACCAAATAGGTAGATATGCCACCTTTGTGCAATCTGTCCATTATTAGTACTCCGAATGACTGGTACCATACACACTCCCAAGTAGTGTTGGGCGATATCACAAATTTTCAATATCGGTACGATACGATTTTTAATCGCACAAAATATCTAATATCGATATTTATCGATGCAAAGTATTTATACATCGATATATCGAAAATCGATAAAAATTTCGAAAAATTTGTTCCCCCACCCCACTATTCACGAAAAATCTCGTTTCTCCATTGTTTACTGACTTTTTGTTGTTTTTGCCCCACGTGGCCAAAAACTACTAACGCTCTGACCCCCTTGAAATACTCATCGGCTTTGATAACCAAAGAAACTACTGAACTAGGGTATCATTTTTTAAACTAAAGAAATGGAATTATCCGTGTGGCCAATTTTGGCCACGAACGTTGGCCATCCGGCAGCCCTATAAACTGCAAACATAACTTCTATCGATATCGATAGGCGTTTTTGAAATCGATATGGTTTGACATTGTCATTCATATCGATATTGCCTTACAACATTTGCCCTCTGATTTATGATTTACATTACAAATAAGGTCATAATCTGTTGGGTTTTTTTTATTTTGTCAACAGAGAAATGACACCTCTTCGGACCGTCAAAAAATGGCAGTGCCTTTGTGTAACTGGAGTCATTGCAGTTTTATTCTTATGCCTTTTTTACACCCACAATTTCGAGATAAAATCAATCACCGCTATTTACGATTGGAAAGATGAAATGAAGACTGATCATGGGACAGAATTACTTCTACGAAATACGGGTATTACAAATACGTCCATAGGAACTTCTTCTCCTGAAAAGGTAGAGGAAGGAAATCTTGCCACGTGTCCTTTTCCCGTCCTGGATCCCTGGGACCCTGCAATTAAAATGTACTTCAAAGATTACCCGCCTTTAAACTGTGATAAAAACGGTAAACCCAGTGTCGCTTACCTCGAAGGCAAAACGATAAAAATAGACGAGGAAAAAGTGAAAAAGAAAATTGGATCTATTGAGTATTGCCAGTACACGCCCCTCAAATTGTCGTCTCAAAATGATTTGACTCTACAGCCTTTAAACTGGTCGGCCAAATTTAAAACGTCAATAGAAATACCGGATGATTTGGAACATTTTCTAGTACAATGTATAAATAAAGGTAAAGTTGTGGCGGACACGTACAAAAGTAGAGTCTTTGAAAAACCAAAAGTGGAAGAAAGGTCTCAGAAAAGATACGAAGATCACGTGAAGAAACACTCTCCGGCAGAGACTATGAGTATTATGATCGTTGGAATCGATGCGATGTCAAAGTCTCATTTAAAAAGAGGGATGCCAAAAGCACGAGAATACCTTTTAAAAACCATGCAAGCAAAAGAGTTGAACATGTTTAACAAGGTTGGATTCGGTACATTTCATAATGTAATTGTTCTTTTGACAGGTAAACCCGACAGTTACTACGAACATCTTCCAGGCTGGAGTATAAAACATAATTATTTCGATAGTTTGGATAATTTGTTTATTTGGAATAAATACCAAAAAGCCGGATACCGGACAGCAGCGTTTTTTGACATGGTGAAGGGCACAGCTTTTCACTATTTGAAAAAAGGATGGAAACAGCCAACCTTCGACTATTACCAACGTCCAGGGCCTCTGATGATGGACCAACGATCTAAAAAATGGGTTTTTGATAATTGTGTAGGAGATCAGAGAGAAGTTTCTTTATTGCAAGACTACTATCTGCAACTGTCGGCTACATTCAACAATACAAAGAAAAAGCCTTATTTCGCCTACACTTTTTTCACCCATTTGACCCACGACTATCCCAACCAAGCAATCATGGGAGATCACATGTACTTGGAATTTTTCACCAAACTCCATACAAGCAATGTCCTCAACAATACCTTGTTGATATTCTTCAGCGATCACGGATTACGTTTTGGCCCGATAAGGTACGTATAATCTCTTTTCTTCCAGGTAACCGCTTAATCTTCTTCTCCTGGGTGGGGTTCCTCACCTCCCATAGTGGGCAGGGAGGCAGTTACTGTGTCTTCTATCCCCCTGAATCAGTTTTCCAGCATGCTTTCTGTCTTTGTCTTGGAATGAGATTTATTGGTTTTGTCCTGGTCCTGGCCGGACACCTTGGCTGAGAGGGAAACAGTCTAATGTATAGTTACTTTTGGGAGATCATATTATGCACTGTATTCTGTTTTATCTACGTATTATATATGATTTGTAAACATTTGAGTGTGTTACTCTTAGTGGGGACATGTGCTTGTGTATGGATGAGACTTTTATGTGATCTAAAACGAAGTCATAGCTGCCAACCCTCCCGCAAATTGCGGGAGTCTCCCGTATTTATCACCAATCTCCCGCTCTCCCGCAGTTTTTTAGTATCTCCAGAAATCTCCCGGAAATTTATCAATTTGAATATTGAGTGTGATGAGTTGCTGGTTCTCTAGACAATCAATTGTCAACTTTTTTTTTGGCTGGTCGATGCTATGAAAGCAACAGAATCGATACCAGTAATGTGGCAATAGATTATATAGGATTGTAAAAGAATATATTGTGGTATCGATATTTTCAATTGAGAATAATTTGCTTTTGCTTATGCCCTGCCTTAAGTCTTCATCAATTTTCAAAATTTCCTAACCACAACGTGTTTCAATTGCTGAGGACGGTTTCTTTCTAATTGGGAGTAATTTGTATTTGCCTTTTATACTGCCTAAAGACTTTGTTGATTTTTAAAATGTCTAAACGACAAATTGTTTCAAGTTCTGAGGACGGTTGTGCTAAGAAAAAGAAATATTCAACTTCATTCAAAGCTGAGTATAGTGTTGAATTTCCCTGTATAGTTAAAGGAAAAGACGCCTCATTCGCCATGTGCAAAATGTGTCATTCAGAGTTTAGTGTTATGTATGGTGGACGTGACGATGTCAAGAGGCATGTTAATTCTAAGAAACATTTGATTAATGCCAAAGCTTCAACTAGTGGCAAACCAATTACATCCTTCTTTTCTTCAAATTCCAAATCAACGCCAGTGGATGAAGCTGTGATTAGGGCAGAGACTTTATTTACTTCTTTTTTATTGGAGCACAACATTCCTTTAGCATCCTCTGACCATGCTTCTAAGCTTTTCAAAGCAATGTTTTTGGTAGATAGTGTACAACCTGAAGAGATTATTAAAAGATACAGCTGTGCACGCACAAAGACAACGGCAATTGTTAAAGAGTTGGCTATGGATGCAAGACAGTCTCTGATTGAGAAGTGCAAGACCTCTCCCTTTAATATTGCCACTGATGGGAGTAATGATAAAACAGACAAACTCTACCCTTTGATTGTTGTTTCTGCTGATGAGTCAGTCAAATATGAGCTGTTAAGCTTACTCGAGCTAAAAGACAAGTCAACAGGAGCCAATATTGCAAAATTAATTCTGGATGAGTTGTGTAGGTTGGGGATCCCTTTTAGCAACTGCATGAGTTTGTGTACTGACAATGCTCGTTCCATGATTGGAGAAGGGAAAGGGTTGTATGGTGTGTTGCTGAAGGAAAATGCAGGATTATTTGCCACTGGTTGTCCGTGTCATCGCCTCCACCTGGCTGCAGAATGGGCATCAAAAGAACTCTCATTCAACCCGGAGCCATTCTTTTTAGATATTTATTACTATGTTGAGAAAAGCGCCAACAGGTTCCAAACGTTTCAGGAATGCCAGAATAGCTGTGGTACTGCAGAGACGAATATCCCTAAACATGTTCCAACCAGGTGGTTATCTTTGGGGAAAATTACAAAATGGGTGCTGGATCAGTGGGAGCCCCTAAGAAAATTTTTCAAAGATGAATGTGACTCTGATAAAAAAGAAGGAAGCAAGACTAGTGACAGAAAGAGAAATGCTCTTGCAAATCTAGATTCTCGAGTTACAAAACTGACTTTGCATTTCTTAAATTTCATGTTACCACTTTTTGACAAAACAAATTGTCAGTTGCAAGCGGAAACACCATTGATCCACAGGCAGCGCAGAATTTTGTGCAGGTTTATCAAAGACTTGATGGTTTTGATAGTGAAGCCTTGTGCTATGCTGTACAAGTGTGTGACTGATGTTGACCTGGATCAAGACTACAACCTCAAAGACCCTATGAACATCTCACTAGGAGAAGCTGCCACATCATTCATACAAGAATCAAAATTATCTGATGATAAAGTGAAGAAATTTAGAGTTTGTGCAAGAAACTTTGTCAAGGTGGCTATCAAGTACTGCCTTGCAAATTTGAAATTGACAGACCCCATCCTCTTGAATGCTGAAATTGCAGATGTGAGCGTGCGCACAACTATGTCCTTCAAGAGCGTTCAGTATTTCCTCCAAAGATTTCCTCAAATTTTGCCATCTGGGGCGAGCATGGATGATCTTGAAAGGGAATTTTTGCAGTACCAGGTGGATGATTTGTTGCCAAAGATTCTTGAGATGGACAGAGCTGATTACCAGTGGCAAGAGATTAGTACTCTAAAGGATGAAATCGGTGACTTGAGATTTAAATTCTTGCCAAAAGTCATGTTGACCATATTGTCAATTCCCCATGGTAATGCCTCATGTGAGAGATTATTTTCCACTGTTCGCAAAAATAGAACAGACTTCAGGGGTAGTTTAAAGACTGAGACACTAGGAGACATCATTTTGGCAAAACAAAGTGGTACAGAGTGCTACAACAGGACTTTGTCTTCTGCTTTGCTAAAGAAGTGCAAATCGGCCACATGCAATGCACTGAGCGGACAAGGATGCTCAGCCGCAAAGTAGATCTCTGAAGCCCTGGTGTATTTGTAAAATAGTTGTAGATAGTGTCTTGCCAACTGTATATATTATTATTCTGGATTGAGTTTTATTATTTTATTTCTATTATCGTGTGGACTATTTGAAAAGATGGGAAATGTTTTATTTGTTAGGATATCAAATGGAGTTAAATTGAGACATGGCAGTCAGTTAAATTAACAAATGCAATTGGACATACCTCTGCATTCTGGTTCATTGTTGTGCATCACGAGGAGTAATCATGTGGCTTTTGAAGAACTAGCAGCGCGTCTTCACTTCAGGTCAGTAAAAATGTAATCTCCCTGATTTTTATCGAATCTCCCTGATTTTTGTTCCAAATCTCCCTCTTAATTGAATTACCGGGTTGGCAGCTATGACGAAGTACTTTGATACTGTGCTCTTGGAATCTACATATGTTTCCTATTTCAGCCATTTACCCTTTGTCTTACCTTTTCTTGGTGCTTTAATTGTAATTCTAGAACTTTTTACTATCCCATTTTCTTCCTTTATATTGGCGCTGATATGACCTAAATGTGTTGCAAGCGCGGTGAAACTCTTAAAAACAAAACAAAAACAAACAATCTCCTTCTCCACATATTCCTTCTTATCATTTTCCTTTTTCGTCCAAATCCCAATATCATTGTGTCGTAAACAAAATTATCAACAACTTGACACACGAATACAACGAAACACGGTTGCAGGTCATGTGCGGCTATGTGGTCTAATGGTTTGACACTCGCTTTCGGATCGGAAGATCCTTGGTTCGAGCCTCACTCGGCGCATAGTTGAGTCCTTGGAGAAGGCCATTTACTCACATTCTCTCACCGTACTCACCGTGTAAAAAATTAGTACCTGGCCGTTAACCGCGTTGTCTCTGTCCGAAAAAATTGTAATATCGCCTAACAGGCGTCATGTCTCGTCCTACATGTTAAGTTTTGCCGGTGGCCAGGGACTTCTTGTAAAGCGTTTTGAGCACGTTTATTGGATATTGTGCTATATAAAAATTTACTTTCTTTCTTTCTTCTTTCATGTGGAGAGAAGTCGCTGGCGTCATAGAAAACACACAAATGCCCCGCAGGTTATATTTTTTGCAAATGACCTTGAGGGCCCATCACAGCAAAATGCACACTTCAGTCACGCAGCAACCATTGTATATATTGCGCCGGCTATTAAAATGTCTCGTGGCCATAGAAAAAAGAACCCCCCCCCCCTGGCCCAATAAAACAAACAACCCGCCCCCGCCCCCCGCCCCCCCATCCCTCACCCCCCCCCCCCCCCCAAAAAAAATAGAGCATTTATATAGAGCAAAATCCACAAAACGTGCTCAAAGCCCTTTACAAAGTGTCCCTGTCCAACAGCAACACGTAACACGAGGTACGAGATATGACGCCTATTTGGCGATATTTCAACGCTGCTAACGGCCAGGTACTCATTTTTTACATCTGAGTACGGTGAGAGAATGTGAGTAAAGAGACTTTTCCAAGGACTCAACTATGTTTTTATTGTATTTCTTTTTGTTGTTGTCAACACAGAAGAATGATTTTGATCCCAAAACGTTCTGTATTTGGTTTTTTGTTATCTTTTGAAACTTTTATGTTCAGATTTGTTCATGTCTTTTATTATTGCTGACATGATCCACACAGCAATACATTATTCATAAAAAAGCGATTTTAAACTGTTTACTTTACTGGTGTCAACGAAATGAATACCAAATATTTTGTTCCAGTTTGGTGTTGAGTAGTTCAGTGCAGTAAAATTGGTGTGCATTTTCTTGGGTTACAAACAAAAATAATTAAATATAAAAGCTTAAAAAGAAAACACAAAAAGAAAAACGAAATACCTGCACGGACGTTTCAATCTCAAAACCCTTCTTCAGCCAATACTATAAACAATTATAAACAAAAATGAATATAAGAGCTTCAAAAAAAAAAGAACAAAATACCAAACACGGAGCGTTTCGGACTCAAAACCCTTCTTCAGACAATAACAAAAAACTATAAAGACATAAATGTATTTATGTCTTTATTGTTTTGTTTTTTGTTTTTTTTTGTTGTTGTTGTAGAAGGGTTTTGAGCGGGAGAAGATGTTATATTTATTTTTGTTCATTACTTTTTACAGTCCACAGCATCTAGTAACACTTTGATCATTTTGAACAGTTAAATCGTTAAAATATGATTCAATAATTTTCGGGTGATGAATTAACGTTTTGACTGCAGTTGTCATCGGCTGAGGCGGAGGTTTGAGCCGAAATGTTCCTCGCCTGATATTTTGCCCTCTTCCGAAGTTATAAATAACAATGTGAAATTGAATGTAAGCTTCAATTTAATATACGAAAACAGTTAAAATGGACGTTTCGGGTTTGGTTTCCCCTTTATCAACAAAACAGGATTAATGAAACACTACGTCCATTTTTATCTGTTTTCGTACATCAAATTGAAGCTTACATTCAATTTCACATTGTTATTTATTTCTTCGAGCTTCGAGCAGCACCATTTACATTTTGAAGTTAGAAAGAAATTATAAAGCGCTTATAGCACAGTGAATTCGAATGAACGCTTTATAAAAGGTGGCATGTATTGGTAGCCACCCATGCATATTCTACATTTACTTTATTATCATTATAATTTTTTTATATTCCAGACGAACCTTCCAAGGCTATGTAGAAGGACGTTCTCCTTTCTTCATGCTCCGTTTTCCACCATGGTTTGAGAAGAAATACCCTAAGGAGATGGCCAATTTCCACATCAACTTAAATAGACTGACTACTTCCTATGACGTCCACGCTACTATGTACGATCTGCTCCACTTCAGGGGGAAAAAGGGACCGGAAAGCCATACGCTTAACGGAACAAGTTTGTTTCAAGAAATTCCCAGAAATAGGACCTGCGAGGATGCTCGTATCCCAGCTGAATACTGCCTCTGTAAAGGCGTATCCAAGGCCCAAGTGTCTAAAACTCTGAAGGATAAGCTTGTATCGGTACTACTTGGAATGATGAACACCAGGACTGCTAAACACCGAAACATCTGTGCTCTTTTATCGGTTAAACTCGTGCACTCTGTTACAATGTTTAAATCGGAGTTTCAGAAAAGTGAAGAGGAATATTATCAAGTGATACTTCAAACAACTCCGGGAAACGGTTTCTTTGAGGCATTGCTGAACTACAATAAGATAACGAAATCGGTGACGTTGGTAGGGGATATACAGAGATCGAATCTTTACAGGGGGCAGGATGGTTGTGTAGATACTGTAGCTTTAAAAACGTTTTGCTTTTGTTTATCGTGATTAATTGTTTACTTTTAATAATGTAAAGAAATGGATGAAGGAAAGCTGTTGGGATAGATATAGATCTGAACATGTGTATGAAAGGTGTCAGACTAAGGAAGAAAGAAAAATACAAGAAAAAAAAAGCCATCCCAAAAAGTCAGTCTACCCCGATTGAGGATCGAACCTCAGACCAGGGCTGGCGGAGTCGGTTATTTTTAAACCGACTTCGACTCCAGCCTTGAAACCGACTCCGACTCCGACTCCGACTCCGACTCCTCAAGCATAGTATTAATAGGTAATAATATGCAACCAACACTCGCAGCTACTTTTAGCTTTTCCCCAGTATATGTATTATAACAATACAAGCCGCTTCATATTTGAAACTAGGACAAAAAAGGAACTGAAACTAAGATATGAATAAAACTGTCATTAAGACCAACAAAAAGAGGAAAAGTGAAATTAAGACAATATTGAAACTGAAACCATTTATACTAAAATAAAGTCACTTCTTATGGTCTTATGGTTATCCCACTTTCTAATAACCTAACTTTAACATTGAAGAGTCAGCATCCCCACCCCTCCCTCTAGGTACAGCACGAGAGCATGAAGGTTGGGGAGGAAAGGGGGTTTTGGAATCATAATTCACCTTTAGCTAATACCAATGTAATTTTTTTCAAATTCTATAGGCCTGGATACTATCTATATCTAGTATCTAAAATATTACACATTGAATGATATAAAAATGCGGTGTGTCTTTTTTACGAAACCCTGCGAAACCCGCCAAAACCCGACGAATCCCGACAAAGTTATGGGAAGTAGGTGGCAGTGGGGAGTGAACCTAGAACTCAGGGAAGTGTACACCATTGGGGAGTGAACCTGGGACTGGGTTTCGGCGGGTTTCGTAAAAAGAACTAGTGCTTTTTTACGAAACCTACCGAAACCCGACAATATCCAGCAACGTTATGGGAAGTAGACAACTGTGGGGAGTGAACCCGAGACTCAGGGAAGTGTACATCAGTCGGGAGTGAACCTGACACTAGGGTTATCGGCCGGTTTCGGCGGGTTTCGTAAAAAAGAATTAGTGCTTTATTACGAAACCCGCCGAAACTTGACAATATCCGGCAAAGTTATGGGAGTTTGGCAACAGTGGGGGGTGATCCTGGGAATCAGGGCGGTGTACACCAGTGGGGAGTGAACCTGGGACTGTGTAAAAAGGATATCAGTGGAAATAAACCTGGGACTAAAGGGAGATGGATACCTTAGAAAGTTGATAGTTGGATATGGGAGTTGAGTATCAGAATGAACCTGACACTATAGGAGATGGGCGCCAGTGTGGAGTGAACCTGGGACTCAGGGAAGTGCACACCAATTTGGAGTTAACCTGGGACTGTGGGAGATGGATAAATGTGGGTATCCGAGCCGAACTATAGGAGTTGGGTACCAGAGGAGAATGAACCTGACACTATAGAAGGTGGGCGCCAGTGGGGAGTGAACCTGGGAATCAGGGAATTGCACACCAGTGGGGAGTTAACCTGTGAATATCTAAAAAAGGATATCAGTGGGAAATAAATCCGGCTTCAACTCCCAATGGTATCCATCTCCCTTTTGTCCCAGATTTATTTCCTACTGATATCCTTTATACATATTCCCAGGTTAACTCCCCACTGGTGTGCAATTCCCTGAATCCCAGGTTCACTCCCCACTGGCGCCTACCTTCTATAGTGTCAGGTTCATTCTCCTCTGGTACCAAACTCCTATAGTTCGGCTCGGATACCCACAGTTATCCATCTCCTGGTGTGCAATTACCTGACTCCCAGGATCACCCCCCACTGTTGCCAAACTCCCATAACTTTGCCAGATATTGTCGGGTTTCGGCGGGTTTCGTAATAAAGCACTAATTCTTTTTTACGAAACCGGCCGATAACCTTAGTGTCAGGTTCACTCCCGACTGGTGTACACTTCCCTGAGTCTCGGGTTCACTCCCCACAGTTGTCTACTTCCCATAACTTTGCTGAATATGATCGGGTTTCGGCGGGTTTCGTAAAAAAGCACTAGTTCTTTTTTACGAAACCCGCCGAAACCCAGTCCCAGGTTCACTCCCCAATGGTGCACACTTCCCTGAATTCTAGGTTCACTCCCCACTGCCACCTACTTCCCATAACTTTGTCGGGATTCGTCGGGTTTCGTCGGGTTTCGGCAGGTTTCGTAAAAAAGACACACCCATAAAAATGCAATGTCTGAAAGTGGTAAGGAGTCGGAGTCGGGACTTCTAAAACCGACTCCGACTCCGACTCCACCCTCAAACAACCGACTCCGACTCCGACTCGCCAGCCCTGCCTCAGACCCCCTGATTATCGATCAGACGTGCTACCATTACACGTGTAATGGGAGCACGTCTGGCCGGTAATCAGAAGGTCTGATGTTCGATCCCCATTCGAGGTAGACTGGGTTTTTTTTAGGGATATTCTTTTGTTGTTGGTTTTTTTATTTCTTGCTTTGTCTGGCACCTTTCTTACACACTTGTTCAGATATTTATCATACACCGGTGCCTTCTCTTTAAATTCTTAATTTGTAAAATAAGACCTTAACTGAATTCAGAGGATCTTCAAACTGAAAAAAGACCTCTTACATCAGGAGCGCCAAACGTGAATTGAGCAGCTGTATATACAATATCCACAAAACAGGCTCAAAGCGCTTTACAAGGAATCTCTAGCCAACAATAAAGCAAAATGTATGACGGGACATGAAGTCTGTCAGGCGGTATTACAATTTCTTTCTGACAGAGACAACACTGTTAACGACCAGGTACTCATTTTACAAAGGTGAGCGAATGTGAGTAAAGAGCCTTTTCCAAGGATTGAACCATGGGCCGCTTAAAGCGGAATTCGAACACTACGACGCGAAGTTGAGTGTCTTACCACTAGACCACAAGAGATAACTTGGAGTAAAAGATCTATGGACATGTTTGGGTCAACATATTCAATTGAGATAAATGAAGTAAACATATTATCTGCAAAATGAGATATGTTTGTTTAACATTGTGTGGCAGAAAATTCGAATAAGATGCGTGAATTTGGAATGAAACACAGAGAAAATTTATCCAGGCTCTACCATTATTTAAATCTTGTTACTTGTTTTTCATCAACCATATTATATTATTGTTTGTTTTGTTTTTTTTAAAGAGTGGGTAGTAGGAAAGAAAAGAAAATTTATATGAATGTGCAATTTTTAAACGTAAAGCTTATAAGAGAATGTTCGAATTCACATAAACTTTTTGTGAAAGTACCCGTGGGAAGTTTGACTGTTAAAAATTCTAGTTTAGATAATGTTATAGGATTCTGATCACAACGCCATGGAATTTTATTGCGAGTTGTCACAAGATTTTATTGGAAGTCGTTGTAGGATTTTATTAGAAGTCGTCATAGGATTTTATTGGAAATCGTCATAGGATTTTATTAGACGTCGAGCTCACAAACGTTACTTTCGCGAAAGGTCTGAAGATCCGACAATTCTCTAAAATGTGCCATAATACTATAGCTGTACGCGCGCGCGCGCGTGTGTGTGTGTGTGTGTGTGTGTGTGTGTGTGTGTGTGTGTCTGTCTGTGTATCTGTCTGTCTGCCTGGTAATCTTTTATTGTCTGTCTATCTGTATATTAAGCTCACAAATTATGCATTAGTCAGGGGTAAATTCCTCCCTATACTCAGGCATGGGAAGGAGAACACCTATCTGTCTCAAGCTGTGCCATATGGTTGCTTTTTGTGACGTTCTCCGTGAACAAAAATCCTCCAAACCACTATTCAGTATTCAGTATCCATAAGGAACTCTTTTTTATAGAAAGAGCGAAAAGTGAGACAAGCTCGATTGCAATGGAAATAAACTGCTGACCTACTTCCAGATTGAACACATGCAGTAACTGACAGCCCGATATTTTTGTAACATAGGTTATCAAAATATTTTGATTGATTATTTTTTAATTTCTGCTATTGTGAAATTGACAAACTTTTAAATATCCAAATAAGAGTGGCATTCAAATAATGTTTTAAAATTTCTAAATAGACATAATTAAATGTCTCCAGGAGTGTAGTGAATTTTTGGCTTGGTGTTTAAGCTGTTTGACTCTGAACTCAAAGGTAAAGGGTTCAATTCCCAGGAGGGTTAACTTTTTTTTTTTTTAATTTGCAATATTTTTTTCTGTTGTTGTATAATATAAACCACGAATAGTGCAAAACAACTATTCAGTATCAGATACTGAATAGTGCTACCCTTTTTCAAATTGAGCTTTTTATATAGTGCCATTTTAACTAGACGTGCTCAAAGCGCTTTACTAGGGGTCCCTAGCTAAAAGCAACACTTAACGTGTAGGACGGGAAAAGACGCCTGTTAAGCGATGTTACTATTTGTTTCGGACACAGACCACGCTTTTAACGGCCAGACTACTCATTTACACCTGGGTACGGTGAGAGAATGTGAGTAAAGAGACTTTTCCGAGGACTCAATTATGCGCGGAGAGAGGCTCGGCCCCAGGACCTTCCGATCCGAAAGCGAGTATCATACCACTAGAAAACATAGCCTCACAAAGTGTCGAACAAGTATGGACAAAGTCTATACTCTGTCCACGTGAATGATGGGCTGCAAAAAGTCACAAACAAAAATGAATAAAACACCTTCAAAAAAGAATAAAGAAACCAAACCCAGAACGTTTCGGGCTCAACCCTTCTTCAGCCAACAACAAACAAAAAACCCAATAAAACATAAATTCATTGCTAACTAAATTCCAGATAGATGACATGAGATAATTTGTCGGTCTTCTCTTGTAGAAAAATCTTGAAGATTTCGTGTTTGATATTTTGTTCTGTTTTTGAAGCTGTTATATATTCATTTTTGTTTATTACTTTATATTCTGCCCGCTCATTTTTGAACTTCTGAGAAACTACTTCTGCTACATATTCTGTTGGAGCATGATCGCCCGTTTTTTGGTTTATTTTACATTATTTAATTGAACAAAACTGATAAAAACGAATTTTTGTTTTAAGTGGCTCAATATATATATATATATATATATATATATATATATATATATATATATATATATATATATTATATATATATAACATATATATACATATATATATATATATATACATATATATATAACTTATTGGTTTATTTTACATTATTTAATTGATAAAAACTGATAAAAACGAATTTTTGTGCTAAGTTGTTCAATATAGATATATATAACTTATTGGTTTATTTTACATTATTTAATTGATAAAAACTGATAAAAACGAATTTTTGTTTTAAGTGGCTCAATATATATATATATATATATATATAATATATATATATATATATATATATATATATATATATATATATATATATATATATATATAAACTTATTGGTTTATTTTTTAATTCAGAAAAGTGAGTGGAGCAGGCACTTATGTTGGTAACAACAAGATATGAAGTGAATAGAAAAGTACCAGAAGACAATAGAGAATAAATTTTTTTTTTCGCGGCGGTGGTGGGGTTTGAACCTGCGACCTTATTGGTACGACAACTCCGCCTGGCAGGTGAGAGCGTGGCTCTACCGTCTGAGCTATCCACGAACACAAAATATTCGTATCAAACCCAAGTCATATTTCTAAAGCCTTCTCTCACCCACTACTGGAGATCGCCGGCTCGTTCGCGCGCCACCGTCGCGAAATTAGTTTTGACCAGCAGTTAAGATTAATAGCCAATATTTTCAACACAAACACATAACATAGAAACGATTGAGACATTGAGTATGCTCCGGTATATGGGGTGAATTTTTTAATTCAGAAAAGTGAGTGGAGCAGGCACTTATGTTGGTAACAACAAGATATGAAGTGAATAGAAAAGTGCCAGAAGACAATAGAGAATAAAAAATAATTTCGCGACGGTGGCGCGCGAACGAGCCGGCGATCTCCAGTAGTGGGTGAGAGAAGGCTTTAGAAATATGACTTGGGTTTGATACGAATATTTTTGTGTTCGTGGATAGCTCAGACGGTAGAGCCACGCTATCACCTGCCAGGCGGAGTTGTCGTACCAATAAGGTCGCAGGTTCAAACCCCACCACCGCCGCGAAAAAAAAAATTATTCTCTATTGTCTTCTGGCACTTTTCTATTCACTTCATATCTTGTTGGTTTATTTTACATTATTTAATTGATAAAAACTGATAAAAACGAATTTTTGTGCTAAGTTGTTCAATATAGATATATATAACTTATTGGTTTATTTTACATTATTTAATTGAACAAAACTGATAAAAACGAATTTTTGTTTTAAGTGGCTCAATATATATATATATATATATATATATATATATATATATATATATATATATATATATATATATATATATAACTTATTGGTTTATTTTACATTATTTAATTGATAAAAACTGATAAAAACGAATTTTTGTTTTAAGTGGTTCAATATAGATATATATAACTTATTGGTTTATTTTACATTATTTAATTGAACAAAACTGATAAAAACGAATTTTTGTTTTAAGTGGCTCAATATATATATATATAACTTATTGGTTTATTTTGCATTATTTAATTGATAAAAACTGATAAAAACGAATTTTTGTTTTAAGTGGCTCAATATATATATATATATATATATATATATATATATATATATATATATATATATATATATATATATATATGTATATATATATATAACTTATTGGTTTATTTTTTAATTCAGAAAAGTGAGTGGAGCAGGCACTTATGTTGGTAACAACAAGATAAGAAGTGAATAGAAAAGTGCCAGAAGACAATAGAGAATAATTTTTTTTTCGCGGCGGTGGTGGGGTTTGAACCTGCGACCTTATTGGTACGACAACTCCGCCTGTCAGGTGAGAGCGTGGCTCTACTGTCTGAGCTATCCACGAACACAAAAATATTCGTATCAAACCCAAGTCATATTTCTAAAGCCTTCTCTCACCCACTACTGGAGATCGCCGGCTCGTTCGCGCGCCACCATCGCGAAATTATTTTTGACCAGCAGTTAAGCTTAATAGCCAATATTCTCAACACAAACACATAACATAGAAACGATTGAGACATTGAGTATGCTCCGGTATATGAGGTAAATTTTTTAATTCAGAAAAGTGAGTGGAGCAGGCACTTATGTTGGTAACAACAAGATATGAAGTGAATAGAAAAGTGCCAGAAGACAATAGAGAATAAAAAAATTTTTTCGCGGCGGTGGTGGGGTTTGAACCTGCGACCTTTTCTGAATTAAAAAATTCACCCCATATACCGGAGCATACTCAATGTCTCAATCGTTTCTATGTTATGTGTTTGTGTTGAGAATATTGGCTATTAAGCTTAACTGCTGGTCAAAAATAATTTCGCGACGGTGGCGCGCGAACGAGCCGGCGATCTCCAGTAGTGGATGAGAGAAGGCTTTAGAAATATGACTTGGGTTTGATACGAATATTTTTGTGTTCGTGGATAGCTCAGACGGTAGAGCCGCGCTCTCACCTGCCAGGCGGAGCTGTCGTACCAATAAGGTCGCAGGTTCAAACCCCACCCCCGCCGCGAAAAAAAAAATTATTCTCTATTGTCTTCTGGCACTTTTCTATTCACTTCATATCTTGTTGGTTTATTTTACATTATTTAATTGATAAAAACTGATAAAAACGAATTTTTGTGCTAAGTTGTTCAATATAGATATATATATATAACTTATTGGTTTATTTTACATTATTTAATTGATAAAAACTGAGGAAAACGAATTTTTGTTTTAAGTTGTTCAATATATATAACTTATTTTTGGATTATTTTTTTGTGGCGAACGTCTACATTATAGAGTAATCTTTCAAGCTTCGCACGACTCACAACATCCTGATCTGCAGACATGACCGAATTAGAATGACAGTAGGCGGGAGTTCCATAGGGAAGGGACAAATCTGCACAGACTGTTTGGATGGCCATTGATTGCTCTATGTTCCGAATGCGACTACTTTCTACTAGCGTTATTTATAACTAGTCACATGCCAATTTTTTTCTTCCCCAAAAAATACCCTTGTACTTTTGGTTCGCACACTTTTCCTCGTGTGACCATCGCTTCGCACACACTTTCATCGGTTCGCACACCAGTCATTCAACCCTATAACTCGACTTTTTCACAAGAATCTTTACATTGTTTGATATATTTTATCTGGATCCCGATTTCTAGAACCATTTGAATGACACTTAGTTAGCTATTGTATCAAATGAAGTATTTTAAACACAAACACACACACGCACACACACACACACACACGCACACACAAGCCATTTGCATTTGCAAGAAAAATAGTATCTGCAATTAAAGAGCTATTTTATTATAGGACGTATTTCAAATTCACCACACACACACACACACAAATACACACACACAAATACGCACACAAACACACACACACAAATACACACACAAACACACACACACAAATACACACACAAATACACACACAAACACACACACACAAATACACACACAAACACACACAAACACACACACACACAAACACAAACACACAAACACACTCACACACATACACAAACACCAGGCATTTGCAATGAAAAATGCCTGAAATGATTTTAAAGCCATCTCTCTCTGACACACACAATTACACACACACACACACACACACACACACACACACAAGACATTTGCAACAACAAAAATCAGAATGAATCTTGTCACGGGAGTACAGTACCTGGCGTGCTGAATGTCAACCTCATGGATTTATTTTCTTCTATCGGAGACTGGTCTCTGTTTTGTTTTTAAGAGTTTTACGGCGCTTGCA
Source organism: Berghia stephanieae (assembly GCF_034508935.2). NCBI lineage: Eukaryota > Metazoa > Mollusca > Gastropoda > Nudibranchia > Aeolidiidae > Berghia > Berghia stephanieae. The sequence continues at coordinate 139,580,568 of NC_088360.1, read as the reverse complement.
ACACATTTAGGTTATATCAGCGCCAGTAAAAAGGAAGAAAATGGGATAGTAAAAAGTTCTAGAATTACAATTAAAGCATCCAAGAAAAGGTAAGACAAAGGGGAATTGGTTCAAATAGGAAACAGATGTAGATTCCAAGAGCACACTATCAAAGTACTTAGTTTGAGACCACCTGTAAGTCTCATCTGGACACAAGCATAAAATCCAACAAAGAGGAATACACTCAAATGCTTACATTATAAATTCAAAATAACAAATATAATACTACGTAACAGAGAGATGATTTACAAGGAAAAAAATATCATCTCCCAAAACTAACTATACATTTGACTGTTTCCCTCTCAGCCAGGGAAAATGGCCAGGGTCCAGACAAAGCCAAGTAAACTCATTCCAAGACAAAGACAGAAAGCATGTTGGAAAACCAATGTAGGGAGATAGAAGACACAGTAAGTGCCTCTCTGTCCACTATGGGAGGTAAGGAACCCCACCCAGAGCTGGTCTCTTGTCTCCAACCAAAACTGTGCACTGATATAGCAGAACAGGTTGGAAGGTCATACTACTACGACTATCCGGAGCTAGCTCTCCTCCGTCCCAAGAAGATCTTCAGAAAGCAAGCAAGCAAATTCACTCAATTGCACCCCCCCCCCCCCCAACATCAACCTCCCCTTACTCCAACCCCATCCCCTGCATACACACTACATAATATATAGGTAGTCAGATTCATACATTTCTTCTTCTTCTTCTTCTTCTTCTTCTTCTTCTTCTTCTTCTTCTTCTTCTTCTTCTTCTTCTTCTTCTTCTTCTTCTTCTTCTTCTTCTTCTTCTTCTCCTCCTCCTCCTCCTCCTACTCCTCTCTCCTCCTTCTCTTCTTCTTCTTCTTCTTCTTCTTCTTCTTCTTCTTCTTCTTCTTTCTTCTTCTTCTTCTTCTTCTTCTTTTCTTCTTCTTCTTCTTCTTCTTCTTCTTCTTCTTCTTCTTCTCTTCTTCTTCTTCTTCTTCTTCTTCTTCTTCTCTTCTTCTTCTTCTCTTCTCTTCTTCTTCTTCTTCTTCTTCTTCTTCTTCTTCTCTCCTCCTCCTCCTCCTCCTCCTCCTCCTCCTCCTCTCTCTTCTTCTTCTTCTTCTTCTTCTTCTTCTTCTCTTCTCTTCTTCTTCTTCTTCTTCTTCTTCTTCTTCTTCTTCTTCTTCTTCTTCTTCTCCCCCCCCCCCCTTCTTTTTCGTCTCAATAAGTGAGGAATGGCTGTCGTGGTCATCAACCATCATCATCAGGGGCTTCCTAATCTGCTGAGTTGCCGGTGTAGCACGCCAGAATGACTCTATCGCCAAAAAGACTCTAGAGTTAAATTGGCGTACGCGAGACAGTTATGCGCCGAAAAGCTATGATTTGCCAGAATAAGTGCCAGAATATAAATTTTTAAATGACCATATCTAGTTGTTAAAATGAAGTTATAACGATGTGAAGTGGTGAAAGAAAGCACACAAAAATAATATAATATAATCAAGCCAGGAGTCACACCCTGCCGAGGATAAAAATAGCAGCGACATCGAGAGGTTACCTGTGTAAGGGCTTAACACACAGACACACAGAGTACTACTGGTCATAGTAACACACACGAGCAAACACGGAGGCACACAGTCTTGCATACAATAAAAAAGTGATGGTAGCGACAAGTACTGATAGAGTACAAAATCAAATAACATGAGATAGAGTGATTCATTCTATTACTTGGTCATTATATTGAGTAGTTCAGGACAGTTTTACGTTCCAAATTTAAAGGACTGGTCATTATATTGAGTACCAGAAAATGACTTTCGTTGATCGGATTTACTTGGCATTTGGGGATAAAAGCATCAAATTATAGTTAGCATTTGTTATTTGGGCGTATTGAACATAACATATGACGTTTATCAAAAGTAATATTATATCATAAAAGGCGGGGTTTAGCATTAATATGTAGAGATTTAACGTTTCTAGCTGAGCATGATTTGCTTTTACTTACTTTTAGGTGTGGTTTGAAGGAATTGTGGGAACAATTTACAATTGGGGATATAACATAGGGGTTCTGGATTTCTATGCTATTCTATATTTTGTTGTACCGTTTTGATTCGATTCTGTATTCTATTTCACTTCACTTGGAACATCCGGAAGTCTGAATTAGAACACCTGGATCATATGGTGGCAAACGCTTTCAAGATCTATAATATTAATATTTTGTTCGAGAAAGGAGACAGATATCTGTTTTTGTTTGTTTTTAAGAGTTATACGGCGCTTGCAACACATTTAGGTCATATTAGGGCCAGTGAAAAAAAAGGAAGAAAATGGGAAAATAAAAAGTTGGGTAGCCCTATTCGTCCTTAAGGTCGAATATCATCAACCGTCATTGCTGTACGTAAAGAGAAATAGTGTTGCTTGCACTATTCGTACTTCACACAAAAGCTGGGCAATATTCCGTTTTTGTTTTTACTGAGCTAGATTCGAATCCAAGTAATTACATGATATATCCGTGTAGTCTTAAATTTTTGACAAACCCCACCGCCTCTGTTTGTGAGTCAAATAATCAATTGAGTGTGTACGTGTGTCTGTTGTATGTATGTATGTGTGTGTGTGTGTCTGTGTTTGTTTGTTTGTTTGTGTATGTGTTATTTTCGTGGGATTTTTTTTCTTCTGGGATACGATTTTTATTCCAGAATGGTGATTGATTTCTTATTAGGAACTATTTTCGTGTTCTCCTGTTGGCAAGTATCCCATTCAAATGCCTGCTCGAGAGTTTGGGTTGGCTGGGCACCGAGGAAGATTCTGCATGGGGTTCCTGATCTCCAATAGTACATACTGTGTCTTCTATGCCTTTATTTCTGTTTTCCAACATGCTTTCTGTCTTTGTTTTGGAATGAGATTGCTTGGTTTTGTCCTGACCCTGGTCGGAGTCCTAGCTGGGAGGGAAACAGTCAATTACATAGTTATTGTTTTGGGAGATGATATTTGTTTCCTTGTAAATTGTAAATCATCTCTCTGTCATGAATTATTATATTTGTTATTTTGAATGTATAATGTTGGATTTTGTGCTTGTGCCCGGGATGAGACTTATAGGTGATCTCAAACTAAGTACATTGGTGATATGCTCTTGGAATCTACATCTGATGCCTATTTGTTCCCAGTTCCCCTATGTCTTACTTTCTCTTGGGTGCTTTAATTGTAATTCTAGAACTTTTTACTATCTCATTTTCTTCCTTTTTACTGGCGCTAATATGACCTAAATGTGTTGGAAGCGCCAAAAAACCATTAAAAACAAAAATAATACTGAGGAAGATTCGTCAGGTTTTCTTTGGGGTTTTTTTTTGGGAGGTGGGGGGGGGGTGAGTTTGTTTATTTTGTTTGTTTGTTTTTGTATTTTTTCTTCTTTTTTTTTCTTTATTTGTTTGATTTGTGTGTGTGTGTGTGTGTGTGTTTTGCCTTTATTACATTTATTTTTCAATCTATGATAGTGGGTTAACTCTCCGTAACTATTTGTTTTAAATGACTAGTATGAGAAGTACAGAAAGTATAGTTGCGATCGTAATAGGGCAGAGAAATGGTGACGTCACATCTTCTATTCTTCTGGTTCCAGACTCCTAGGATTCGACCAGTCCTTCGGAGGACTTATAATGAAAAGGTTACATATTGAATCAAAAGCTGCATACCTTTATTAGTTTCAGATCGTAGCAGGATGTATACCGTAGGCAGATTTATAAGATTATGGGACGTAAAGAGCGAGGAAAAAGGACCTTTGATAGACGACCAGCATTTATTTAGACTCGAAAATAAGATGTCATCAATCTGAAACCGGAAGGTCGATTCCACAAGGTATCCAGTCCTCCGGAAGAGTGGTGTTACACTTCCATTGAGATTGGAACCAGTTTTTTGACATTACACGTGTGTTTCCTCTTATGATGGCAAATGTTGGTGACGGGAATGGATGCTTTGCGATTGGCTAAGAAGCTCACAACATTGCCATCAGGAAATATAACGGACCAACACACAAAACTATGTGTAACTTTGAACGTTTATTGTCTTGCATGAAGTGCCTTTTATCACAACTTGTGTCTTAGACAGTGGTAACCTTCAAGATAAATGATTGCTACTAGTTCATCTACGTCATAGAATCTAGGATCAACCCCGGCATTTTGACCCAAATGGCTTTAGAGCTTGATTCAAGGACCGTGACTCATAACAAACAGTTTATCTCGTGTTACAAACGCTTTGATTCTAATTTGTCCAGATCAAAAGTTCTAGTCTTAGTTACAACAATCTTTTTTCCAAGATAAAGTCAAATAATTCAATCCTAACTTCAGTTGTATCTAAGTCATTCTGCCCTCCAAACTATACGAGATATTGTCGTATCCAAACCGCAACCATCGATATTCTGGAAACTCCTTTCACAACATATGACACCTACAACTTCCAAACGGCATTATATCTGAATTAACCAAATTGCAAAATGGTTTTAACAGTAAAAATGTGAAATTATAGATTTTGTCAGTTTAACAGATTTTGATCATTAAATTAATAAACACACAAAAACTCAGCACGCCCTATAGTTGTGTCAGTTTAACAGATTTTAATCATTCTCTTTAATAAAACACAAAATCTCAACACAAGTTTTATAGATTTTTTGCATAAAATCAATTTTGAAAATTTTCAATCACCTCGACATGACACTGTTTAGAGGAAATGAGTAACAAATTTTCATGGCTTTCAACCCGGTTGTTATTCTTACGCTTGAACTATTGCCATTTTGTTCCTTTGTTCCCTAACCTTTGTTCCGTTTTGAAACGGCTCAAAATCTTATTAAGATCCCCACTCCTCACGAATTCTTTTAATTAATTCTATTCATTCCAAATAGACGATATTGTAAATCGTCGAGACACGCAAATACCAGTGTTAGAATAGTTTACAATAGTGTTATAAAATATAAAAATGCTCTTTCTTGGGCCGTCATGGTTTTGATTATCAATTTAAAATTGAAGCTAGCAACAAGCTGGCGTGGGCTGAATGAGAAAACAAAAACAAACAAAACAAAAGAAACAAAAAACAAAAACAAAACAAAGAAAGCCTCAAACAAATACAAAAATAGAATGGACAATATAAAATAACAAAAATCTTATTGTGGCATAGAACAACGAGGGATATTCCGTTGCCCCACGCGTTAAACTTAAGTCGAATTTGTCTAAGTGTTACTAACAGTCATGGGATAAGTTGACCTGGGATTCTTTATATGATTTTATTACTGATGGAATAATCCAGTAGTGACGAAAAAGTTCGAAAAGGTCTTTGTCAGCACTGATGGACAGGCCCTGTGTTCGACAGTACTGATCAATTTCCCGTGGCACCTCTTATTTAGTACTGACCAACAAACGCTGGCACCCATTGGTCAGTACTCACCAATAGCCGTAGCCTAGAGAAAAATACTAAAGATTTCAACAGAGGAAGCTCTTTATTTCATTTCATTTCACAATTTTCAATAATAATAATAATAATAATAATAATAATAATAATAATAATAATAATAATAATAATAAAAAATAATAATAATAATAATAATAATAATAATAATAATAATAATAATAATTTAATAATAATTTTTAATAGTTACAATACAACATTATTTAGACCACACAACGGATGGTTGAATAATTTTTTTAAAACATACAAACCATTTAGTTAGCAAATTCATTACAATATGACTGAAACATAACGTAGACATTCAAGCCAATTTAGTTCACCTAGAGATTGAAAACCGGTACGAGAAAATAAATCACTTTTCATATAAGAAGTTACAAACAAATATGTCGGGAAGGTAGGGTACACACAATAAGAAAAGATAAGCAAGACACGAAAGTAAGGCAAGTATTGGAAGAAACATTAAATTGAATATTAGCACTTTCATTTATCCATTATTGTTTCATCATTTCATATTTGGCGATTCATTCTAGCTGGTACTACAATCATAAAATTAATGATACTATCAATTCATTTTTTGTTACATGGGATAAGTATAAGAATCATCTTCATTCGTCACATTTCTAATGAAAATAAAAAGGAAAGAGTTGATTAGAGTTGATGAAAAAGTAGGTAACTGAAACTGGCGCTCATCATATTGGACAGCAAACAGGAAACAAAATTACCAAAGTCAGTTATTGTAGATGCCATCTACTAGTAAGTTGTGGATCGTATTGACACGAGTATGTCACTAAATAAATAGATGCATAATGTCACAATAAAAACAACAAAATGATTTAACCTATCATTTAATGAGAAAATAATATTTTTACGGAATTTTCCATAGTAAAGTCATGGGTGTCAAATGGACCCCAAATAAGAAAATAGGACTTTCTAGTAATTTACTATTTGCAAGTCATGGGGGCCAAATGGACCCCAAATCAGAAAAAGGACATTCTGGTATTTTTCTCTTTGCAAGTCGGGGAGGGGGGTGGACCCCAAATCAGGAAATAGGACTTTCTATACTAGTATGAAATCGGGTTAAAGAAAAAAAATAAAGAAGAGAAGAGAGAGAGAGAGAGAGAGAGAGAGAGAGAGAGAGAGAGAGAGAAGGGGGGAGTAGTCGAAGGAGGAACGATGAAGATAGATAGATAGATAGATAGATAGAGAGAGAGAGAGAAAGAAAAAAAAAGAGAGAAAGAGAGAGAGTGTGTGTGTATTTGTGTGTAAAATATGTATATGGAAAGAAACGAGAGAGGAAGACTGAAAGAGAATGAGGAGATAGATAGATGGACAAAGATATGCATGACACTCGCTTTTGGATCGGAAGGCCCTGGGTTCGACCCTCGCTCGGTGCATAGTTGAGTCCTTGGAAAAGGCTCTTAAGAAAGTGTGAGGGAATAAAAGAGAGGAATGATAGGGGATAAATAGAGGAAAATACAAAGGAAGAGACAGAAGAAGGGAAAGAGTAAATTAGAGATAAATGTGGAAAAATATGAGAGAGAAAGAAAGAGAGAGAGAGAGAGGAAGAAGAACGAGAGACAAGGAGAAAAGGAATGTGACAGAAGTCAAGAAAGAAAGAGGGAGAGGGTGGGGGGGGGGGAGAGGGAGAGGACAAAATTGAGTGATAGATCAAAGAGAGAGAAAGGTTTGTGAAAAAAAAAAGAAAAGAGGAAGAAA
>NC_088360.1:139550917-139555917 GCF_034508935.2 Berghia stephanieae | reverse complement strand
TTAATTTTGCTTTAAGAGATTTTCGGACCGTATTTATCAATATGGTGGAATCCTGATATTGGAGTTGACTTTTAGAGTGTTGACTATAGATAGTATGCCCTTGGCTAAGAAGCTCATAACATTGCCATCCGAAAATATAACGGACCAACACACAAAACTATGTGTATTCATGAACGTTTATAGTCGGGTTAATACAGTTCAGTGAGCATTACTCATAAACGCGGATGGCAAAAAACAATAACAAAGACCTGAGTGACGTCATCTTCGAACTATCTATATACGGATTCTTCTCTATCAGTTAGCTTAAATTTGTTCTGTTTTGTTTTAATTTCTGGTCAAAATGAAAATCATCTGTCTTGCCAGTGCATTACACACACCTATGATATTTACCAAAAGTGCTGATGAAATGACAAAAAAACTGCACCTTTAGAAGAAAAAAACACAAAAAACTTGAGCTTTTATATAGCGCAATATCCACTAAACGTGCTCAAAGCGCTTTACAAGGGGTCCCTGGCCAACAGCAACACATGTCCAACATGTAGGACGAGACATGACGCCTGTCAGGCGATATTACAAATTTTTGGGACAGAGACAACGCTGTTAACGGCCAGGTACTCATTTTACACCTGAGTACGGTGAGACAATGTGAGTAAAGAGCCTTCTCCAAGGACTCAACTATGCGCCGAGCGCAAGGCTCGAACCCAGGACCTTCCGATCCGAGAGCGAGTGTCATACCACTAGACCACATAGCCGCACAAAGGCCAACCTTTCTGTCTTGTTTGATTAGTCAGGTGACAATCCGGCTTGCGATGAGGAAAGTAGATTTCATGTCACTTACCTGGGTAAAAAAAAAACTCTCATTGAACATATGGAGCACATTGACGCATGCGAGGATCTGTAGATTCATAAACTACAGACGAAGATGAAGAGGAAGAAGAAGAAGAAGAAGAAGAAGAAGAAGAAGAAGAAGAAGAAGAAGAAGAAGAAGAAGAAGAAGAAGAAGAAGAAGAAGAAGAAGAAGAAGAAGAAGAAGAGAAGAAGAAGAAGAAGAAGAAAGAAGAAGAAGAAGAAGAAGAGAAGAAGAAGAAGAAAAAGAAGAAGAAGAAGAAGAAGAAGAAGAAGAAGAAGAAGAAGAAGAAGAAGAAGAAGAAGAAGAAGGAAGAAGAAGAAGAAGAAGAAGAAGAAGAAGAAGAAGAAGAAGAAGAAGAAAAAGAAGAAGAAGAAGAAGAAGAAAATGATGAAGAAGAAGAAGAAGAAGAAGAAGAAGAAGAAGAAGAAGAAGAAGGAGGAGGAAGAGGAGGAGGAGGAGGAGGAAGAGGAGAAGAGGAAGAAAAAGGGGATGATGATGATGATGATGATGATGATGATGATGATGATGATGAAGGAAGAGGAGTAGGAGGAGCCGAAAAAGGAGGACGAAAAGGAGAGGTAGGAGGAGGAAGAAAAGAGTAGGATGAAAAAAATAACAGGGGGGGGGGGGATTAAAAGATGGAAGAAGAAGAAGAAGAAAAAGAAGAAGAAGAAGAAGAAGAAGAAGAAGAAGAAGAAGAAGAAGAAGAAGAAGAAGAAGAAGAAGAAGAAGAGAGTTACGATAGTTTTAGTTCTGTTCTATCCTCTTCAAAATATCCTATCTCAACATACGATAATCTTGCTTCCTATAAAATACTTTCAAACTATCGTATCTTTAATAACTCATAATCCAAGCAAAATTGTCTCAAAAATCACCATCTTTTTTCTCGCCACTTTTTACATAAGATTAGTAAAATTCACGGCGGCTATCCAAGGAATATTGTGAATTTTAAACAGTTTTTTGTCTCTCCTGAAAAGTTGAATTTTTAAGATACGATAGTTTTGCACCCTACCCTCTTTAAGAGCACCCGCCAAGGAAATCAAACTTCACGGTTCTGCCCCTGAGGCTAAAAAATCGTACAGAAACGACTTCGCGGGTGGTTGACTATGAACATTTCATTAAGATAAGTTTATTGGTTGCATTTTTAATTTTTAAAAGTATGTTTATAACAATAGTTTTAAAGTGATATCTGATTAACCAGACAATAGAACCATAGATAACCACGCCTCTCGGACAGTCGTCATATGTAAACAATGGCAGTGATTGGTTAACATAGCAATCAACACAGGTTTTACTATCGATGGTATGTGTCTAAGTAAAATATCTACTGTTCTACCACTTGATGAATAAAACAAACACAGAAAACCGTATGTAAACTTAAACGTTTATAATATGAACGAGAAAATCGTGTGATAACTAGTCACCTATTTGGCGGTATAAAAACAATAACAATGATCAGAGAAAGATAAAATTCATTCACTTTATTATTTATAAGTAACCAAACCAACTATGTTTGTCCGAGTACGTGTGAAGGTGTGTCACACATTCAATGTTTTTATTGGTCAAAAATCTATCGGCTAATAGATTTCCTCAATTGGATTCAGTAGTCTGATGTCACGCCGCCCGGCAACGGCGGCCATCTTGGTTCTAAACAAAGAAAATCATTCCTTTTTATTCTTCATGCTGGCGAGAACTTTTCATATGCCTTGTGATCAGAATGTGTAAAAGTCAAAACATGATCAAATTTATGGGGTTTTTTTCACCTGGATACGCTTTTATACTCGCCGGAGAAATATTTCATACGGGCGTCCGCCATTGTTCCGATAGTTTAGAGCCAGTGTTACTAAGTTACCATGCGTCATTAGGAAGGAAGTGACGTTACGACTGTTGAAGAGTATTGATAAGAGAGACTATGCTGTGTTGTCGTTCTCTCTGTAAGGGCATGATACAGACTTTTATTACCTGACAGATTTGTGATCGTTGATAACATAACTCAAAAAGTTCGTCTTGACCTATGTTAATTTCCACAATAGAATGTGCGGCTATGTGGTATGACACTCGCTTTCGGATCGGAAGGTACTCGGTTCGAGCCTCGCTCGGCGCATAGTTGAGTCCTTGGAAAAGGCTCTTTGCTCATATTCTCTCACCGTACTCGATCAGGTGTAAATTGAGTACCTGGCCGTTAACAGTGTTGTCTCTGTACCCTGTCCAAAAAAAAAAAAAATGCAATATCTCCTAATAGGCATCATGTCTCGTTCTACATGTTACGTGTTGCTGTTGGTCAGGGATCCCTTGTAAAGCGCTTTGAGCACATTAAGTGGATATTGCCCTAAATAAAAACTCGAAAATCTCAAGAATAATGATTAAAATAATGAAGTGCCTGTTAATAAAAGCCTATATAGATAGTTCGAAGATGACGTCACCCAGGTCTTTGTTATTGTTTTTTGCCTTCCGCGTTTATGAGTAATTCTCACTAAACTGTATTAACCCTCTCCTTACCACCAATAGGAAAATCGTCAAATTCGTTACGATGCAACCGACAGTTTTCTCATTCTTATTTCCTTTGTACATCACAAATTAAAAAGAAAATATTTTGTTCTAGCGATAAAAATTAGACACTAGACAATTATATGTATTGGATGTACTTGATCCTTTTCTGTTTGAGTAGAAAAAATATATATTTTTGTGTTAGGTGGGTGTGAGGTTTCGGAAAAATTCTGAAAATAACTGGTAAGGAGAGAGTTAACCTGACTATAAACGATCATGGTTACACACAGTTCTGTGTGGTGGTCCGTTATACTTCCGGATTGCAATGTTGTGAACTCCTTAGCCAAGCGCATACTATCTATTATTACCCCTCAATGAATTTATCCACTAGTTGTAAAAATAAATATTCCATGACGATGTAAAATGAGTACCTGGCCGCTAACAAGGCTGTCTTTGTTCCCCCCCCCCCCCCCCCCCCTAATATCGCCTAACAGACGCCACACCACGTCCTGCACGTTCAATGTTGCTGTTGACCAGGAACCCCTTGCAAAGCGCTTTGAGCTCGTGTAGTAGTAGATATTGCGCTATAAATGAGCTCAGGTTTGCTTTTGTGTGTGTGTGTGTGTATGTGTTTTTTTTTCCGACATTTATTTTCGTCAATTAGGATTATTTTATTTGAAACTGGATTATTTTTTTTTTCGTAATGGTTTGAATCAATTATGAGATGTTATCTGGCAACCCTGCTTAAATATTGATTATCTAAATCAGTTGTGTTCACACAACATGATTCGGGAATAGCGTTCTGGTCTTTGATTGTGCGGGGAATCAATGAAAACGTTTGAGGTATTAATTAGTGAGCTTTTATATAGTGCAATATCCACTAAACGTGCTCAAAGCGCTTTAGAAGGGATCCCTAGCCAATAGATAGAACAAAGATGACGTCACTCAGGTCTTTGCTATTGTTTTTGCCATCCGCGTTTATGAGTAATTCTCACTAAACTGTATCAACCAGAATATAAACGTTCATGGATACAACAGTTTTGTGTGTTGGTCCGTTATCCTTCTGGATGGCAATGTTATGAGCTTCTTAGCCAAGCGCATCTATCTATAGCAACACGTAACATATGTAGGACGGGACATGACGCCTGTTAGGCTATATTGCATTTTTTCCGGACAGAGACAACGCTGTTAACGGCCAGGTACTCATTTTACACATGAATGCGTCACTCAGGTCTTTGCTATTGTTTTTGCCATCCGCGTTTATGAGTAATTCTCACTAAACTGTATCAACCAGAATATAAACGTTCATGGATACAACAGTTTTGTGTGTTGGTCCGTTATCCTTCTGGATGGCAATGTTATGAGCTTCTTAGCCAAGCGCATCTATCTATAGCAACACGTAACATATGTAGGACGGGACATGACGCCTGTTAGGCTATATTGCATTTTTTCCGGACAGAGACAACGCTGTTAACGGCCAGGTACTCATTTTACACATGAATGCGGTGAGAGAATGTGAATAAAGAGCCTTTTCCGAGGACTCGACTATGCCCGAGCGAGGCTCGAACCCAGGACCTTCCGATTCGAAAGCGAGTGTCTTACCACTAGACCACATAGCCGCACAAATGCCATGACTCTACTCGTCTTTATGGATTATTTCTGC
>NC_088360.1:139535917-139540917 GCF_034508935.2 Berghia stephanieae | reverse complement strand
TTTAATTTCTTTTTCTAATCTAATAATATTAGAAAGTAAAGGTTTTCCAAGTCTACAGAAATATACCTTGAGTGAGTAGAAAAGTGCCAAACGACAATAGAGAATTAAAAAAACTTCGCGGCGATGGGGGCTCGAACCCTCGACAGTACTGGTACGGCAACTTCGCCTGGCCAGGAGATGGTAGCTCTACAGTCCAGTCGAAGTCATCCTCATTTCTCATAACTATTTTAGTAGCTGGATGTATAGATAGAATGCGCTTGGCCAAGGAGTTCACAACATTGCCATCCGGAAGTATAACGGACCAACACACGAACTCTGTGTAACCATGAACTTTTATAGTCTGGATAATACAGTTTAGTGAGAACAACTCACAAACGCGGATGGCAAAAGCAATAACAAAGGCCTGAGTGACGTCATCTTCGAACCATCTATAAGGAGATTTTTATTATTACTGAACATAAAAGAGCGAGGATGGATGATCATTGCGACCAGTATCTATTCAGACAAGAAAATAAGATGCCATCACTCTGAAAGCAGAAGATCAATGGCTCAAGAAATGAATCCCGTCCCCGGGTAGAGTCGTTTTTCACTTTAAAAAATAAAGCATTTATATAGCGCAATATCCACTAAACGTGCTCAAAGCGCTTTACAATGGGTCCCTGGCCAACAGCAACACGTAACATGTAAGACGGGGCATGACGCCTGTTAGGCGATATTACATTTTGTCCGGACAGAGACAACGCTGTTAACGGCCAGGTACTCATTTTACACCTGAGTAGGGTGAGATAACGTGAGTAAAGAGCCTTTTCCAAGGACTCAACTATGCGGTCCGAAAGCGGGTGTCATCCCACAAGACCACATAGCCGCACAAGAAGACTGGAACCAGTTGTTTGGTTTTTGTTGACGTCACAATATTGTTACCTCTTATAATTAAAATAAGCCCAGTTCAAACTGACTGTGATCTTGAATCTAGAAATAACAAAACTAGGGCAATTATGTAGAGCACTATCCACTAAACGTGCTCAAGCGCTTTATAAGGGGTCTCTAGCTAACAGCAACACTTAAAATTTCGTAGGATGAGACATGACGCATGTTAGGCGACATCATCATCATCATCGTCATCATCATCATCATCATCATCATCATCATCATCATCATCATCATCACACCACTCACCATCACATCATCATCATACATCATCATCATCATCATCATCATCATCATCATCATCATCATCACCATCCATCCATCACCATCATCATCATCATCATCACATCACATCATCATCATCATCATCATCATCCATCATCATCATCATATCATCATCATCATCACCATCACACCATCATCATCATCATCATCATCATCATCATCATCATCATCATCATTATCATCATCACATCACCACCACCACCATCACCATATCATCATCTCATCATCACTCATCATCATCATCATCACCACCACCACATCACATCATCATCATCACACCATCATCATCATCATCATCATCATCATCATCATCATCATCATCACACATCATCATCATCATCATCACATCATCATCATCATCATCATCATCATCCATCATCATCATCATCACATCACATCACATCATCATACATCATCACTCATCATCATCATCATCATCATCATCATCACCACCACCACCACCACCACCATCATCATCATCATCACCATCATCATCATCATCATCATCACTCACATCATCATCATCATCATACCACCACATCATCATCACCACCACCATCATTACCTACACACCACCATCATCATCATCACATACATCATCATCATCATCATCATCATCCATCATCATCATCACCACCACCATCATCCACATCATCACCACCACACATTCATCATCATCATCATCATCATCACATCATCATCATCATCATCAATCATACCACCATCATCATCACACCACCATCATTACCACCACCACCACACCATCATCATCATCATATCATCATCATCAATCACACATCAACATCATCATCACCACCACCATCATACCACCACCATCACCACCACCATCACATCATCATCATCATCATCATCATCATCATCATCATCATCACCATCATCATCATCATCTTCATCATACCCAACATTGTTTCGTTAAATTTAATTCATCGAGTATTTATATGTGTAAATTCCTTGGTGTAAACAGTTCTATGATAAAGAATGCAAACTTTTCTAACGGACACTAGATCTGTCATCTAAAACAAACAAACAAACAAACAAAACAACTTAAAATATACTTGTCGATATTTTGCAAGCCCTCTTGAAAATCCTTCAACCCATTTTACAATCAATCATTCAGGGTGAGATATAATAATAATAATAATAATAATAATAATAATAATATAATAATAATAATAATAATAATAATAATAATAATAATAATAATAATAATAATAATAATAATAATAATAATAATAATAATAATAATAATAATAATAATAATAATAATAATAATAATAATAATAATAATAAATAATAATAATAATAATAATAATAATAATAATAATAATAATAATAATAATAATAATAATAATAATAATAATAATAATAATAATAATAATAATAATAATCACCATCATCATCATCATCATCATCATCATCATATAATTACACAATCGCCAGGTTAAAAAATTCGTAACAGGAAATGGAGGGAGGTGGTGGGTGGATTGATGGGAGGGGGGGGGGGGTGAGTTGGGACGTGGGAGTAGGGAGGTGGGAGGTGGGAGGTGGGAGTTTGGAGGTGGGAGTTGGGAGGTGGGTGAATTAGAAAGTGTTGGAAATGAAATGTGATATGCCTCTCGTGCATAGGCTTCTATAGATGTCCTGTCCCCCGCAGCAACACGGAACCAGAAATCGGCCAACTTTATCCTACAATCAATACTCTTCAATAGTCGTAACGTCACGTGACATCAGACTATTGAATCGTATTGCGACATTTAATTTGCCCAAAATCCGCCATTTGATTAAAACACTCATAATCAACAATAGTGTATTGTCTCAGAATAAAAATAATGTACTAGATGCTACTCACCTTATTTACAACATTTCCTTTTTTAAAGGCATGAAGATTCGGGTTATCGATTTTGTGTTGGACGGGAGTTAGACTGTCGAATATTACCAAGTTAACGATTGGCACTCGTCGGGTGAGACGAACGATCACGTGATCAAATTCGCTTTCCCGTTCTCTCGTCACAAAAATTGAGAACGAAGATGGAGAGCCTGCCTTTCACGTTAGAAGATGAAAACGGTTGGGAATAATAATTGTGTTTTGAATTTAATCAATTTTGCGACAAAAATAAAATATGTTGTAGAAATTGCGATTTGATCCTTTTTTATTCCCGGGTGGAAATCGTTGACATTGCACTTTGTTTGGTAAAAATTGGACAAAATTACGACTTTGGTGATGAAAAATTACTTTGATAACATTTATTGTAAGCTTTGAAAATGATAATGAATCATTTATATCTCCCTTATTTGTGGGCCGATTTTGTCATTCGTGATATCAATTTTATTGCGATATAGAGATTGGAACTTCCGAGTTATTTTTTTCTGATGCGAAATTATTACTTCGTAAATATTATTTAACACCAAGAAAAAAATTTTGAAAATAAAAATGTTACTCTCTTTGATCTACCGCCACCATCTATTCGTGTAGAATTGTGAGTCAAGCGTCCCAAAGTCTTCGACCAATCACAGGCTCTCTACTTGGTCGACTGTCAAGGTATTACACTTCTGTTATGCAAAAAATGTAAAACCTTTTAGAGTTGGGCAAGTAGCTGAAATCTAAAAGTAAAAAATATAATTGTGAGGAATTTGAAATTCACATTGCTGAAATCAGCTTGAAAAATGAGGGACATTGGTCTTTATTTCAGAAAAATCGGCTGAAAACCAACAATTTTACGAATAAATTTGATTTTAAAAACTGCATTTGTTTATTTTAGATTTTTTTTAAAAACAACTTTTTTTTTATTTATCGTCCGATTTTCTTGATTTTTATGTAATTTTTCACATCTCAATGAGACGAACACGTTAATGTACTCGTTTGAGTCAAAGGCGTTTAAAACACAAATTTCGTGTTTGGATTGCCAGTCCAGCCTTACTAATTCATTCATAAACGTTGAGGCAGTGACGCTACCATTGCATACAAAACCTCGTGGTCCAGGCCACATGGCTTTTGGTGTTACACAACCACTCGTCACTTTCGGTCTTTGGGGTTACACAACTTACACCGCATTTACAAACAATATGCTCTCAAACATTATGCAGCACCGCCACTACCGAGATCTCGTTCATGTCGAAAGGTGTGACGTAAGAGGTTAGACCCGGGTTGTCTTCTCGTATCTCGTCTGTCGGAACGATTTCGTTAAGACTTTATTATTCTCACCTACGCTTAATCTGAATAAGGTTGAGTAATATAGATCTCAGCCAACAGTACACTCACAATAGATGCTCCTAAAAGTCACATTAGTGTCTGTGTGTGTGTGTGGGGGGGGGGGGGGGGGATAGGAAATAATTAGACTTGATTGCTATACTTTTACTTTTTTAAAGGGTATACAAATCATCAAATATCCTTTTAAAAAATTATTAAAAAATCCGCGATCCTCCAGGCCTTTTTTTCCGCGTCACGCGATGACACAAGTCCGCCCAATTTGGCGGAGAATCCGCCAACCTGGCAACATTGAATGACCGGGTTTGTAAAATTGTAATATCGATTGGTGAAAATTGAGACCGAGGAAATTAAATCGAGCGTGTCGTTCCATTTCGACAAATAATAATTGTTATTATTATTAATTTATTAATTTATTTGTTGTGCAATCTTTTCAATTTTCAATTTTTTTGACAGTTCAAACTATTTTACAGTGTTTGTGGACCTGCTCCTTTTTTATAATTATATACATCATATTTCCATTATATTTTTATCTTATTGTGTAAATTATAACAGGTCTGTA
>NC_088360.1:139508417-139533417 GCF_034508935.2 Berghia stephanieae | reverse complement strand
TTCATATCTCTATTTGTAACTGCCACGATCACTGTTTATCTCTTTTAATTAAATTTCATCATTATTTTTATTTCATTGTAAACAAATCGTTAATTGTTTTTCATTTATAGTAACTAGTAAATTCTGGGGCCTCATTCTACATATATCTTTATGCATAGTCGAGTAGCTCTTTACTCACTTGAGACCATGACATTTTGGAGGGGACACATATAAAGAATTGAATTTATTTAGTTACTTATATCTATTTCATCTAACTTTAAAGTTTAAATTGTAAAACTCTTAATTGCCCCACTTGATCATATTTTAATTGAACTCCCTATTTACAGGATTCATTTTTTTTTCTTTTTCATTTCTTCATTTAAATGGAATAGCAATTTATCCATTCATTCTTTCATTCAAATTGAATAGCATTTTATTGATTCATTCCTTCATTCATTTATTCATTTATAAATTATTCATTCATTCATTGTTCATTCATTTATTTATTCATTCATTCATTCATTCATCCATTCATCCATTCATCCGTTTATTCACTCATTTATCCAATCATTCATACATTTATTCCTCCCTTCATTCTTTCATTCATACATTATCCATTCATTCATTCATCTATTCACTCAGTTTTTCATTCATTCATTCATTCCTTGTCCACTTTGTTATTATATCACTCATTTCATTTTGTTGTTTGCCTCATTCATGAATTGTTTTCAATATGTTTACATTCCATAACGATTCATTCACCTATCATCCAATCACTCAGTGTTGTGAACACATTTTGTAACTATTGTAAATCTTACGATATTTTATTGTTTTGTATTTCAGACATCACTGTTAAACACTCTTCAATGCCTAATTACAATTGTTGAACAACCATTGAACAAGAGAGAGGTCCCAGCCACGAACTGAGTTGGTAAATATATCCTTCATTATTCTCTTTTACATGAGTTGGGCATCACATAGTAACTATAGACATCGTGATTTGTTTTGCATAGTGATTTGTTTTAAATGCATTTTTGGCATACTACTGTTACCGAAAACCACTTATATATTATGTTCTGAAAAGTGAGTCTTTAAAAAACTAAATAATAATAAAAGGAGTCTACTAGCCGTCGTGTTATATTTAGTGATAGATAACTTGGGATTATTTTGGCATCCTATTATTGTTATCACACTCTAGTACATTAGCGTCATTGCGAATAATTGTACACAAACTAACGACGAGTCACACACATTGGTGATACATTTTTCGTAGTAACATAGTTTAGAGTACACGCGATTGACACATTGTTATTGACACAAGTCATAATAACTCCGCATTGTATTGACACATTGCTTTATAAGATATAACGATAAAAGGCATCAAATTCAACATACATAATAAGTTGAAATAAGAGAGAGAGATTTCTAAAAATAGAACAGTTCATTCCAGTAAGTGTAAATAAATAAAACAGTCAGTAACAGTATCCTGTCAATATAATATATATAAAATATCGTAACTAATTTATTGCAACATGGAAGCATATAAAAGATACTTAAGTCTCGCAAAGGACTTAGAAATACCCCAGGAAAGAATATTTTCATGGTGCGAAGAGAAAGTAAAAGAAGAAAAAGAACATGAAGAAAGAATTCGTAGAGAAGAAAATGAAGAAAGAATTCGTAGAGAAGAAAATGAAGAAAGAATTCGTAGAGAAGAAAATGAAGAAAGAATTCGTAGAGAAGAAAATGAAGAAAGAATTCGTAGAGAAGAAAATGAAGAAAGAATTCGTAGAGAAGAAAAAGAACATGAAGAAAGAATTCGTAGAGAAGAAAAAGAACATGAAGAAAGAATACGTAGAGAAGAACGAGAAGAAAGAGTCCAAGAAAGGGAACTAAAAAGACAAATAGCTTTAGCAGAAGAAGAAACCAAAAGGACCCAAATGATGCTGGAAATTGAAAAAACAAAAACCGGTCATGAAAGAAAACATAATAATAGTGATGAATTTTTCGTGAAACTTCCACGCATGCCAACATACGATGAACGCTCAGACTGCCTAGAATCCTTCTTACACCGATTCGAAGTTCAGGCTAAAGGTTATCGTTGGCCAGAAAGCAAATGGGCCACAGCCTTGATTAACTGCTTATCTGGAGAACCGCTAAAAGTTTTCTATACCTTAACAACTGAAGATGCAGATGACTATGGAAAAATTAAAGACGCTCTACTAAAAAGATTTAGATTAACGGAAGATGGTTACCAGGAAAGGTTTCACACTGCAAAACCGGAAAGTGGAGAAGACTTTAATACATTCGTGAACCGAATTACTCAATTTCTAAATCGGTGGCTTGAGTTGGCAAACGTAAAACAAGACGACTTTGCAGGCCTTTACTATCTCACGCTGAAGAATCGAATCTATCAAGCTTGCAACCCAGATTTAGTCGCATTCTTTAAAGAGAGAAAGCCAGAAAACTTGGACAAATTAAAAATCTACGCAGAAAACTTTAACAGCGCACATCCATTGACACCCCTTAGCAGAACATTGAAGGAACCATACTACGCTGCTGCTGCTCAGAGTCCAGGTACACCTAAAGTTCAGTACTCAAATAGAACGAGCCGATCAATCACTCGGAACAAGCAAGTGAAACAAGATGATCATAGTAACAAACCATGGAACAAACAGTTCAATAGAGACCATAGCCGACCCTATCAAAACAAAACAAGAAATAGCACTGACAATAATACTGAGTATAAGAAAACCAACAAACCTATAATTAAATGTCAATATTGTGGAATGAAAGGCCACACAGCAGACAAATGTTACAAAATCGTGGGATATCCAAAAGAAACTGCAAATGCATCACTCCAAACAAGTGTAAATAATCAGACACGAGTAATGTCAGGAGAAAATATAAATGTGTATTGCGTGAAAGGTATGTCACTTTTAACACAAACTCACAAATCAGGATCGCTATTTTTTTGTGAAGGCAAAGCTAATGGAACTGATTGCAAAATATTGAGAGACACAGGATGCAGTACAGTAGGAATAAAAGCATCTTTGATCAATGACGAAGACAAAACTGGAAAAACGGTACAATGCATCACATTCAGTGGCACAGTCGAAACCTTTGAAACAGCTAATGTGTATATAGAAACACCATACTATACAGGAATAGTGGAATGCTGTATACTTCCCAACCCCGTCGCTGATGTTATTGTTGGCAATATAAAAGGTCTTAAAGACAACCCAACAGATGTAAAAGAATGGTCATTAACCCAAGAAACAGCTTGTCTAGCAGAAACAAGAAAGATGACTAAGACAACAGAGAAGCCAATGACTATTTCTCTAGAACCACAACAATTTGACAGGAACAGGCTCATTGAAGAACAGAAAAAGGACCCGACTTTAACTTCATATTTCAATATCGCAAACAAAGGGACGAAATCAAAAGTTGAATACATCATTGAAAAAGATATTCTGTTCAGGTTACATAGGAAAAGAAACAAAATAGTTAAACAACTGGTCACGCCGAGTATTTACAGAAACAAAATCCTTGGAATAGCGCACGATTCAATAACTTCTGGACATCTTGGGAGCTCTTCCACATTGAAGAGAATATCCGAGAATTTCACATGGCCTGGAATTACTAAAGACGTCCGAGAATATGTGAAATCTTGTGACACATGCCAAAGAAGAGTCGCAAAAGGCAGAATACCGAGATTGCCATTAGAGACAACCCCAGTTATTGAAAAAGTTTTTCAAAAAGTTGCAATTGACATTATAGGCCCTTTAACAAAATCAGATAGAAACCATACACACATACTAACACTAGTCGATTACGCAACCAGGTGGCCAGAAGCGATAGCATTGAAATCAACTACATCGGATCACATAGCTGAAGCATTGATGACAATTTTTACTAGAATAGGCATACCAAATGAGATACTGTCGGACAATGGACCCCAATTTACATCACATATGATGCATGAAACCATGAAACTCATGGGAATCCAACACTCATTCACAACTCCCTACCACCCCCAAGCAAATGGTCTTTGTGAAAGATTTAATGGCACTCTAAAGAATATGTTAAGAAAAGTGTCAGCAGAAAAACCAGATGATTGGGACAGATACTTACCAGCAATCCTATTTGCATATAGAGAAATACCCCAAGAATCTACAGGCTACTCCCCATTTGAGTTGATGTATGGACGATCACCTCGCGGCCCGATCAATATAGTAGCCGACATTTGTAAAGGGAATGAGGAGGACAATAACGAAATTATGTTTGCTTACGAATATGTAAGAAACCTGAAAGACAGAATAGAGGACACGTGTAAGCTAGCACAGGAATCCGTCACTAAAAAAGCAGAGAAATACAAGGAATACTCCGATCGAAAAAGCAAGTCAAGAAAATTTGAGATTGGTGACAAAGTACTAATACTCTTACCCGATGACTCGAGTAAACTTTTAGCTACATGGAAAGGACCATTCAAAATAACAGCAGTAAAATCTAATGTTAATTACGAGATTAAAATTAACAACACAACAAAGACATTCCATGCAAATATGCTAAAAAAATATTTTGATAGAGACACAGTGTCGCAACCTATGTTTACTAATATCGAAGCTTCAAATGCAGGATTAATCATACCGTTGGTCATGGGACACAGACACCCGAGACAGAAAAACAAACAAAAATCGCACAATTGCAACCACCTAAGACAAAAAAAGAAGTACGCAAAGTACTTGGGCTCCTAAATTTTTACAGGAAATACATTTACAACTTCGCGCACATCGCGACACCGCTAACAAATCTGACAAAGAATGGGTCACCGAACAAAATTGTTTGGACAGAAGCGTGTCAGAATAGCTTTAACCAATTAAAGGCATTACTCTGTTCAGAACCAATTCTTAAATTACCCGACATGTCAAAAGAATTTGTTGTAAGAACTGACGCGTCTGATAAGGGCATCGCAGGTGTACTATTACAGGAGCATGAGGGAACTCTAATGCCTTGCTTATATGCAAGCAGAAAATTATTGGACAGAGAATCACGATACTCTGTAATAGAGCGTGAAGGACTGGCCATCGTCTTTGCTTTAAAGACATTCAGCAGATATCTACTGCTAAAAGAGTTTGTGGTCGAAACGGACCATAAACCACTCACGTACATAAGAAATAACAAAATGAATAATAGTAGAGTACTAAGGTGGAGTCTATTTTTGCAAAATTACACTTTCAGTATCTCTCACATACCAGGTTGTGAAAATATTCACGCCGACCTACTTTCTCGATTAGTGTAATGACGTGAGAAGGGTATAACTTAACCTCCCATGCATACTGTTAGTTACCTCGCAAATTATGCCAAATCAGAACACATAATATAATTATATTTGTAAACATGATGACCCAACTTAATGTAACATTGAGTATTGTTTGGATATATATACCATACCCATTCATGATTTGGGAAATCTTCTCTTTATCTATTATTGTTATGAATTTTCACTCATTTATGATTAATAATTGAAATGTCAATATTTCATTTACATTTTCATTCATTTCATTTAGTAAATTACCTTCATATCATCGACTTTAATCATGCTTCATTGCCATCATTATTGTTTATCACAATGATTTGTAATCACATTGCCATCATATTGTTTATCACAATGATTTGTAATCACATTGCCATCATGTTGTTCATCATAATGATTTGTAATCACAATCTTTCATTGTTATTGTCACCCATTCATATACCTACGTTAATATAAACATTTCCATGTCTAGTTAATAATTAATTTAATTGTAGCACAAATCATAACAATGGATTAATGCGAGAGTATCATGATAGTAAATTTACTTCCGTTTGTAAAATCTATCTTTCCCATAATGGTTAAAGAGTATATTTTAAACGTGGGTGGGGGGTGTCACAGTAAAGGTTGTTCACAATTATCTTATTAAATTTTATTTTATTAAGAACTGAATTCATCTCACTCCAGTTATATTTCGGTAGGCTTAGATAAACTTTACCTTCTAATATTAGATCGTCTTTCCTTTTATAGCCTTCCCTCGAATTAATTTCTAATTAGTGAATACTTTTCGTTCTACATTCTGTCACGTAGCCACTTATTATAAAAGCTGATAGGTCTAACATTTGACACTCACTTCTTTTCACAATCTATGCCGGACGGCCAGTCGCTCTATTCCTATATATATACTGGAAGATTTTTATCTTTTGGGACTTTGTAGATATTATATCTACACCATTAAGACGCCGGAGCTTTTAACTTTGATTGTATAATCTTCAAGGATCAAACCCAAGCCCGCTGTCAAAGGACTTCACAATAACTTCTTACCAATTGCCTGGAAGTGGAATTTTACGAGTCCGATCCTGTTATCAGAGGAATAGATCATCCAAGCCCATCAACTGCCTGGAAACGTAAACTTATGAACCTGACATATTATCATAAGTTACGTAAAATATTCATATCTCTATTTGTAACTGCCACGATCACTGTTTATCTCTTTTAATTAAATTTCATCATTATTTTTATTTCATTGTAAACAAATCGTTAATTGTTTTTCATTTATAGTAACTAGTAAATTCTGGGGCCTCATTCTACATATATCTTTATGCATAGTCGAGTAGCTCTTTACTCACTTGAGACCATGACAGAAGTATGGAAAAGAACACAGCAGAAACCAGTGGGAGAGGAAATAGGAAGAAGACGATGGAGGTGGATTGGACACACGCTTAGAAAGAATGACTCAACTATAACAAAGAAAGTATTGGACTGGAACCCTCAGGGCAGAAGATCAAGGGGAAGGCCACGAGGAACATGGAGAAGAATTAAAGAAGTTGATATACAGAGAAGTGATAAGACCTGGAATGATATTTTAAAAAGTTAGCTCGGGATAGAGAGGGATGGAAACTGTTTGTCTGTGGCCTATACCCTGACCCAGGGTGAAAAAGGTAATGATGATGATGATGAATAACCTTTAGCTCGGCAAAAGCTCTCAAACCTGGGAGCTACATTGAGGGGTTATTATGTTTTAATTTGTGTCATTAAAAAAAAAATAATCTATGTCGCAATATCCATGAAACTGGGCCAATCGAGCGATATTATTTGAAGGACGATTTTTCTGGCCAAATTTTTTAAAACACGTTTTGGCTTTTCCAGAGCATGGCGTTCAATTGATTATGCGTTAGTTACTGTTGACTGTGCTGGGACCCCGCCACCCCATCCACTTCCACCACCACCCCCGGGCTATCCCCCTATGTCATACTGTGCATTTTTGTTTTGTTTTTGAAAGTGGTTTGTTTCATTTCTTATTACGTGTGTGTGTGTGTGTGTGTGTGTGTGTGTGTGTGTGTGTGTGCGTGTGCGTGCGTGCATTTTTAGCTTTCATATTATTGATTGCAATCACCCTTGTAGATTATCGACCATATGGATGTTTTGGCAACATCAGTGATGCGTGATTTTCATATGGCAAGCCAAGTCTGCCTTGAAATACGAGTAGATTGTAAATTAAATCTTTTTAATACTCTGGTGATATAACATTTTCATTGGAGTTCAACTACACACAAGGAGATCACGTGAACAATGTGCTGGATCACATCCAGATTTTGGTGTTAACTCTCTCCTTACCAGCTATTTTTCGAATTTCCCCCAAAAATTCACACCCACCCGACACAAAATATTCTTTTCCTAATCAAACAAAAAAGTAACAAGTGCATTCTGTACAGAATGTTATTCAGCAAAATGATGTCTACAACACAATGTTTAGTATTTATAGTTGTAATCAAAGCATTTCTTTATATTTTGTGATGTAAAATTGAGCTTTATATAGCGCAATATCCACTAAATGTGCTCAAAGCGCTTTACAAGGGGTCCCTGGTCAACAGCAACATTTAACACGTAGGAAGGGACATGACGCCTGTTATGCGATATTACAATTTTTCGGACAAAGACAACGCTGTTTACGGCCAGGTACTCATTTTACACCTGAGTACGGTGAGAGAATGTGAGTAAAGAGCCTTTTCCAAGGACTCAACTACGCGCCGAACGCGAGACTCGAACCCAGGACCTTCCGATCCGAAAGCGAGTGTCATACCACTAGACCACATAGCCGCACAAAGCATTTCTTTACATTTTGTGATGTAAAAGAAAAATCAGAATGAGACAATTGTCGGTTGCATCGTAACGAATGTGACGATTTTCCCATAGGTGGTAAGGAAAGGGTTAACCCTCTCTTTATCAGCCAGCCATTTACAGACCCCCCCCCCCCCCCCCCCAAAAAAAAAAAAAAAAAAAAAAAAAAAAACAACAAAAAACTTCACACCCAACTTATACATTTTTTTTAATCACTCAATAGCGGTAAAGTTCTGGCGATACAGATTTTGATTTGCAAAACATGCTCTTGCTACAACACACTGTTCATTTTCTTAAAATTGTATGATATACAAAAGAAATTTGAATAAGAAAAATGTTGGTTGTATCGCAACGAATGTGACGATTTTCCTATGCGTGCTAAGGAGGGGGGTTAAGTCCTTCAGAGCCGTAAAGCCTCGATGGAGCCGGAGTTTATCCCGGTTTCTATAGCGTGAAATAGACAATAGCAATTGCTGTCTACGCTTTTTTTAAATTGAGTTTTTATATAGCGCGATATCCACTTACTGTGCTCAAAGCGCTTTACAAGGGGTCCCTGACCAACAGCAACATGGAACATGTAGAACGAAACATGACGCCTGTTAGGCGACATTACATTTTTTTCCGACAAAGACAACGCTGTTAACGGCCAGGTACTATTTTTACACACGAGTACGGTGAGAGAATGTGAGTAAAGAGCCTTTTCCAAGGACTCAACTATGCGCCGAGCGAGGCTCGAACTCAGGACCTTCCGATCCGAAATACCACTAGACCACATAGCCGCACCCTTTGGATAGGATGCTAGTCTATCGTAAAAAGTACTTTCCGCCAGATCTAACAGATCTAGCTACCCCATTTACTGCTGGGTGGACAAGGGGGGTTTGGGGTCGGGAAACAATCTCGACTGCACCCGGAATCGATCTTGGTCTCTTTGCGTGTGAAGCGAGTGCTCTACCCCGCAACCCCCCCCCCCCCCACAACATCCAAATAAACAACGGGTTAACAATTTAAAACACCCTAAAATCATCTGAGAAAATTTGGATTTTCAAACCATTTAAGATATTCTTCTATGAGGCAAACAGACACGGATTCCCCTCTGTAAACTACGAAATAAATATCACAAAATTCCAGGTTTCTCTGTATAGGATTGAGATTATTTTTTTTGATTTTTTTTTTAGCTTTTATATAGCGCAATATCCACTAAACGTGCACAAAGTGCTTTACAAGGAGTCCCTGCCCAACAGCAACATTTATTTAACATTTAGGACGGGACATGGACAAAGACAACGTTGTTAATGACCAGGTACTCATTTCACACCTGAGTAAGGTGAGAAAATGTGATTAAAGAGCCTTCTCCAATAACTCAACTATGCGCCAAGCGAGTCTCGAACCCAGGAAATTCCAATCCGAACGCGAGGGTCATAACCACTAGACCGCATAGCCATTGGTATAGTATGATCAATATGCGACTCAGAACATTTTGAAAATGTGACACAAAACAAACGAAGTAATAATATAACCAATTTCGTGTTTACTTGAAGAATGCCAAAGGCCGAAGTGTCGTTTGTTTAGAGAAATCAAGCAAACAATATACTAAATTATATCGTTGATGAAATCGTGATAGGTTGAAGAATCGAGAGTGAGCGGGATTTAATACTATCTACAGTGCTTTTTTACGAAACCCGCCGAAACCCGGCGAAACCCGACAATATCCAGCAAAGTTATGGGAAGTAGACAACTGTGGGGAGTGAACCCGAGACTCAGGGAAGAGTACACCAGTCGGGAGTGAACCTGAGACGAAGGTTATCGGCGGGTTTCGGCGGGTTTCGTAAAAAAGCACGAGCTCTTTTTTACGAAACCCGCCGAAACCCAGTCACAGGTTCACTCCCCAATGGTGTACACTTCCCTGAGTTCCAGGTTCACTCCCCACTGCTACCTACTTCCCATAACTTTGTCGGGATTCGTCGGGTTTCGGTGGGTTTCGGTGGCTTTCGTAAAAAAGACACACCCTACAGTTGTGTGTCACCATTCTATTACAGACAAAAGAGGGCGATACTTTGCAGTATGGGTTTGTAATGTCATCTGTGGCCATTAAATTAATAGGAGTCGAGGGAGCAGGGCATAGTCTTGGCAACAGGTAGACAATGCCAATTGTAAAGAGAGACTGGGCGATATCCTTTGTCTTGGGATTGTCAACTGTGCATTGTGACACACGAGTTTGGTGAGAGCTTACTGTCTCTCATCACGACTAATCTCTTTGTTTTGTTTGTTTTTGAGGGTTTTACGGCGCTTGCAACAAATTAAGGTCATATCAGCGCCAGTAAAAAGGGGAAAAATGGGATAGTAAAAAGTTCTAGAATTACAATTAAAGCACCCAAGAATGAGGCAGACAAAGGGGAATTGGTTCAAAAGAGAACAGATGTAGATTTCAAGAGCACACTATCAGTGTACTTAAATTGAGATCACCTAAAAGTCTCATCCAGACACAAGCACAGGTCCCAACTAAGAGGAATACACTCAAATGTTTAAAAATCATATATAATACATAAATAAAACATAATAGAGTGCATAACAGAGAGATTATTTACAAGGAAAAAAATATCATCTTCCAAAACTAACTATACATTTGACTGTTTCCCTCCCAGCCAAGGTATCCGACCGGGGCCAGGACAAAACCAAGTAATCTCATTCCAAGACAAAGACAGAAAGCATGTTGGAAAACAAGACATAGGGGGATAGAAGACATAGTATGTACCTCCCTGCCCGCTATGGGAGGTCAGGATCCCCAGTCTAATCTCTTTGACTCTTACATATGTTGAGAACAAAAGAGTGAAAGTGAATCCAATCTGAATAAGATGTTGAGTTGCATCAAAGCTTCTTTTGCTTGACAAAATCTATCAGGGACTGCCATATAGTAGCAATGACTATCCCGCACAAATCTTTGGGCCTCTTTTTTGCTCACGAAGTGCCCAAATTCGCAACAAAATATGGGACGAAGCCGTTTCGTATATGCTATTTTTAAAAATTAATTACCACGCTTTTTATCAATAAATATGTCTGAAATTTGGCACGCAATTAGTAAAGATGTCATTTTAGATTATGTCAAGCGACAAAACTCGTGCGATTACCAGAAAGCCGTTAGAAACAGATGTTTGCTCTTTTGAATGAAATATTTCTAAAATTATCAATAGCAGAGATTTTGTCGCGAGTAAGCTTATAGATGTACATTACATCTAATTATGTTTCAAATTTAATCGGAATACCATAAGTACTTTTCACGTATTATTACAAAACATCAACCCAATTTACGCTTCAATGGGTGAGAAGAGGAGACAGCCATTTCCCTCCTGTCCAATATGTCCACGCTGTGGGCAAGAACCCGAAACGGCAGAGCATCTAGTCGAAAGGTGTGTTGTGACGATGCTACCAGGCGGGTTCGCGACGGTGCACGAATGCGGACCGGACTTTGCTGATTGGGTCGATCGTCATAACATAATAGTGTGAACCATAAGAAGCTGCTGCCATTTCCCCGCTTGACACGCATGTGACGTCTGCGAGGCAAGGCTGCCAGATGGCCAGACTTCCACATGACCAAATTCGATTTAAAAAGTGACTAAATAGATACTCGCATGGTTTTCGCTACTAAGACTGACGCCCTTAAAAACTAATGGAATTTTGCAAAACTTAAAATTGAATAGACTAGGATAAAAGTCACTGAGACAAAAATAAGTAAATAAAATTTAATAAAAGAAATATTATTCTATCTTTGGCCACACGCGTGGCCATCTGGCACCTCAGCAGCCAAAGTCTATTTTTTGGCATGTTTTTAATTTTGTGACGTCATAGGGGTGCTAAGCTTGTCGCTATTGTATTTTGTCTTACTAATCGGTTGATAATT
This sequence comes from Berghia stephanieae, assembly GCF_034508935.2. Taxonomy (NCBI): domain Eukaryota; kingdom Metazoa; phylum Mollusca; class Gastropoda; order Nudibranchia; family Aeolidiidae; genus Berghia; species Berghia stephanieae. The sequence continues at coordinate 139,521,391 of NC_088360.1, read as the reverse complement.
CGACTTTTTAACAATCTGTGACCCCTTTGAAATAGACTCGTCCAATTTCTCTTTTCCTCACAGTAAATAAACAAACACACACACACACACACACTCTCTCTCTCTCTCTCTCTCTCTCTCTCTCTCTCTCTCTCTCTCTCTCTCTCTCTCTCTCTCTCTCTCTCTCTCTCTCTCTCTCTCTCTCTCAGAAAAAACATGACATGGTCTCACGGACTATTTTGATTGATAATAATTTAGCAGGCATTTTTCACATCATTTGTGTGGGCTGTTAACACAATATAACCCTTCGGAATTGTTCCAAATGATCAATAATAGTTATTAATTTAATCAAATTGCTCAGTCTGTGGTGGACTAAGAACAATGTTTACAACAACTGGTTGGAGTTTACCATATTTATGTAAAATGTTGCAATCTTGGACAGGAAACTCAACTTCGGTTAACCGCAACATTTTCGCTGGTCCCAAGGTGTTGCGATTATCCGGAGTGAACTGTATTTTATGTTATAGTTTAAAATTTGTATCGTATACATTTTTTTATAGACTAAGGATATAACCAATAAAGTTATTTTGAAAAGTTTCTCGGCGATCTTTTAGTTGAGTTAGCTAACCGTGAAGGCATTGATTTCACGACGGTTAATCTTAATCTCGGGTGCACTCCTTATTATTTTTTTTATTCTTTGCAACACATAACTGTGAACTTTTCATCACAATAAGTTTATTGATTATAGTTTTATTTTATAAAAGTATGAATATAATAACATTTTTAAAGTGATATCGGATTAACCAATCGATAGATTTCCTCAGTTGATAAGAGAGACGCATGCGCAATGCTATGTTGGCGTTTTCTCAGTAAGGGCATGTAAAAATTCCTTTCATTCCTATTGTGTAAACATTCAAAACAAGGCGTCCCAAGGTTGATTTACGTCATCCTTGGATTCCCATTGGTCACTATTTTTAGAAGATGTTTTCCTTTCACAACACTTTCGACTCACGAATTATCCAAATAGGATTCATTAGTCGTAACGTCACTTCCTTCCTAATGGCGCATGGTAACTTAGTAACACTGGCTCTAAATATCCAGAGGAGTAAAAAAAAACCCATAAATATGATCATCTTTTGACTTTTACACATTCTGGTCACAAGACAAATGAAAAGTTCTAGCCAGCTTGAAGAATAAAAAGTAATGATTTTCTTTGTTTAGAACCAAGATGGCCTCCGTTGCCGGGCGGCGTGACATCAGACTATTGAATCCAATTATTTAATCGGTAATCTTATTCAATTTTGTTAGTTTTGAGGTATTTCTATCGTGCTAAATTCTATAATAATAGATTTTTTAAAAATCTGATTTAGCAAGTATAATCAACTACATTAATAAAGACGGACAGACAAACAGACTCGCAGGATACAGCTCGATTAAATGTCGGCAACCGGTGTTGACACAGACAATCTCCTCCCCCCCCCCCCCTCCCTCCCCCTAATTATTTTTTTCTTTCCCAAAATACTGTAATAATCATTTACGTGTTTTATAGACTATTTTGGTCCCTTTTTTTTTAACCTCAGGAATGGGAGACACCCAATGTTTGTCGTTGCTTTGCCAATTTAGAATTATCTCCGTCTTTTAAATACGACAATAAACAGGTATAGGTAGGTATATTGACCTCTGGAAAAAAAAAAGAAAAAAAAAAAACACAAAATAACCCCCCCCCCCCCCCCAAAAAAAAAAAAAACCATAAATCAAAAAGTCAAAAAAAAAAAAAAAAAACCCAGAAAAAAACCTCATAAATTAAAATGTCAAAAAACAAAAAAAACAAAAAGAATTATATAAATAAATCAGTAAGTAAATAGATAAATAAATAAATAAACATGTTTTAAATTGAAACAGAAACTTGATGGCAGCTGGGGATCAGGATAGCTCAGTTGGCAGAGCAATCGCTTCACACGCAAAGGGGTCGAGATCGATCCCGGGTGCAGTCGAATTTTTTTCCTCACCTCCAAGTCGACCCAGCAGTAATTGGGTAGCTGAGTCTGTTATATCTGGTGGAAAGTACTTTGCGATAGACTAGCGTCCTATGAAAAAGGTATCAAGCAATTAATATTATTATTATCCGTTTCACGCTATAGAAACCGGGAGCAACTCTGTCTCCAAGGACCGAATAGCTCTGACGGACTACTACATTTTGATGACAGTATGGAATCGGCATACCTATAAAATTGTATTAGAACGCTATGATTATCGTCACCATCATCATCATCATCATCATCATCATCATCATCATCATCATCATCATGATAATCTTCAATCGTTACGATGCAGTATTGTGTCAAGCTATTGACGTTACGTTACAGGGAATGAGATTAGCGGAAGAGTAGCGTCCCTTGATTGGAGGTCACCTTACAGAGAGAACGTCAATTTGGTTTTGAAGTGTCTCACGCCGCTTTCACCGGAAGCGAGGACGAGAGACGCATGCGCACAACCAACATGGCGTTCTCTCTCTAATAACTTTTCAGCCGGTGACATCACAGACTATGGGTGACGTCCAATCAAGGGACGCTACTTTTCCGCTAATCTCATTCCCTATAAGCCACATGGTGACAATGGGAACATGTTCTATAAGTACCGTTGTGACCTTGTTTAACGCCTCCTCGTTCAGGAATGATTGAGAGCTAAAAGCACCCGCGACTGTTCTTTCTGGTGTTGTCCAAAAATAACTCTGTATTGACGGCTTGCTTTGTATGAAATAGGTCTTGCGTGTCTTGCTGGTGAACCATTGTGCAGTTAATTTAACGTTTTAAAACTGTAGCAATAGTTGTGTATTCCATTTGAAATTCTCATAATTCATAATTGAATGTTGTTGAGTCTTTAAAAAAAGAAAGTAACGATGATTCACATTTATTTTAGTGCAGTTTTATTTAGTAAGAACGGAGTTCATCTCACTCTTCTGATATTTCGGTAGGCTTGGAAAAGCTTTACCTTCTAAAATGTGACCCTACGCCTCAAAGCGGTATAAAGTCTGGATTTGGAAAACGAAGACAACCGGTTTTAAAGTGGGAATTGTCAAAATTATCAAATTTCAGTTTTTGGTTGTTTCAGAAACTACAATCATTTTTCTTCATGAAATCATAATAATTCAACATAGATATTGAGGATAAGTTATATAAATTTAATGTTTAAAAAAGCAACTATCAATGACACATTCAAAGCGACAGTTAACTTTCTCTCAGAGAGCAACCATTTTCAAAACTTAGTAATATTAAGTCTTTTCTCCACCAAAACCATGTAAGATACACAGCAAAAGGGCGTGTCTTTATCTATCTCAGAGAAAGCATGACTGTTTCCACAATTTCATGGTTCAACCAATAATGAACTTTAAAAACTGTAAACAAGTCTAGGGTTTTCCCGGTCAACTTTACAAATGAATGATTCTGATTGGTCAACGCTCAGCACATGCGCCTGTTGGCCATTAAAATGCCCTGGCAATGTGTCATGACGTCAGCATTCGTGTGTTACATATGTGTGTGTTTGTGCATTTTGATACACACCACGTCCTATTATTTCTTTGTCTAGCTGCATTGGTTAATGATCGAGGTGAGGGTCCTTTGTCCCTCTTTCTTTATTCATGAAATTGTAGGACATGCTAATACTTTAATTGGATGGGGTTCCTGACCTCTCATAGTGGGCAGGGAGGTACTTACTGTCTTCTATTTTCCAGTTAGCTTTCTGTCTTTGTCTTGGAATGAGATTACTTGGTTTTGTCCTGGCCCTGACCGGATACCCTTGGTGAGAGGAGAAACAGCCAAATGAATAGTTAGTTTTGGGAGATTATATTTTTTTCCTTGTAAATCATCTCTCTGTTATGTAATGTATTATGTTTTCTTTACATATCATAATATGATTTGTAAACATTTGAGTGTATTCCTTTTAGTGGGGACCTGTGCTTGTGACTGGATAAGACTTTTAGGTGATCTCAAACTAACTACTTCGATAGTTTGCGCTTGGAATCTACATCTGTTCCCTATTTGATCCAATTCTCCTTTGTCTGACTTTTTCTTGGGTGCTTTAATTGTAATTCTAGAACTTATTACTATCCCATTTTCTTCCTTTTTACTGGCGCTGATATGACCTTAATGTGTTGCAATCGCCGTAAAACCCTTAAAGAATAAAAACAAAAGACTCTAATAGGACAACTGTTGCCTAATCTTACACTTACAGAGATTGATGTAGGATAAATATTTAATTTTAAGTACAGAAGCAGAATAGTAAATAGAGCCTTCAACAATCAATAAACTGCCGATGGAAATACGTGTAACTAAAAAATGAAAAAGGTTAAATGTATGGATAGACAAACAGAAAGAGAAACAGACCTATTAATGGATATATAGATAGGTAGATACGTATATAGATAAATAAATAGATATATATATATATATATATAGATAGATAGATAGATAGATAGATAGATAGATAGATAGATAGATAGATAGATAGATAGATAGATAGATAGATAGATAGATAGATAGATAGATAGATAGATAGATAGATAGATAGATAGATAGATAGATGAAAAGCAGAGAGGGACAACAAGAGAGAGAGAGAGTGAGAAAGAGATGTTCGTTTAGTCGTGCGTTCTTTGTATACTGAAAGAAGGGGGGGGGGCGGGGGGGGGGGTCTTTTTAGACAATCAACACTTTGGGTGAACGCTAAGAAAAACTTGAGAGATTCAATAGCATGTTTTCGTGTAAGTCATTGCACAATAAGCCCCAATCCCTTCTCCTCAAGCTGTCATCGGACTCAAAATGGAAACAATGCAATGAATAATTTGACCAGCCCATTTCTTTAATTGCAATCTCATTGGTCAATATGTTTCCAGCTGATTAACTATGACTTACTTTGAAACAAATAAATGCTTTCTTAAAATATCCCTACAATCCTTTGCTCCGCCTCCATCCTTTTCTTCATGTCTACCTCACTCTATCCGTCTCCCTTTTGTTTCTTTCACACATACAAACACACACAAACACACACACACACACACACACACACACACACACACACACAAACAGTTATACAGTCAATACAGTCTTCAATCTTTACTCTATTTTTTGTTGGTGTTTTATTTATTTTGAGGACATCTTACATAATAATGAATAACTACAAAGGTAATACTTGGATTATTTCAAACATTTGTATGTACATTATCAAATGTATATTCTAAGCTCATGCCAAATTCAGTGATGCCAAAACTCCGGTTTCACCGGAAAAAAATACGGTCTGGAGCAAATAATTTCGGGTAACGGGCAACTTCCGTCAAAATCCGGTGAGGTTAAAATGTTCCAAGGATATCCCCCCCCCCCCCTTTCCAGTCACTACTAATACAACCACCACCATCACATCATCTTCATTACCACTACTACTACATGCACCACAACATCATCATCATCATCACCACTGCTACTACTACAACCACAACCACCATCACCACCACATCATCATCACTATTACTACAACCATCATTATCACTACTAATACAACCCCCACCACATCATCATCATCACTACCACTACAACTACAACCACCACCACCACATCATCATTACCACTACAGCAACAATCATCACCACCACATCATCATTACTACCACTACTACTACAACCACCACCATCACTACCACTACTTCTACAACCACCACCACCACACTATCATCACTACCACTACTACTACAACCACCACCACATCAACTTCATAACCATTACTACTACAACCTCCATCACCACCACATCATCATCACTACTACTACAACCATCACTACCACTACTACTACGACCACATCACCTTCCATACCACCACTACTACAACCACAACATCACCATCCCTACCACCACTACTACAACAACCACCACATCACCGTCCCCACCACTAATGCAACAATCACCACATCACCATCCCTACCGCCACTATTACAACAACTACCATATCACCATCCATGCCACCACAACTACAACCACCATTACATCATCACACTCTACTACCACCAATACATCACCATCCCTGCAACTACTATTACAACCACCATAACGCCACCCCTACCACCACCAATTACTACTGCAACCCAGTGTTGCAAGCGCCGTAAAAACCCTTCAAACAAAATTAGCTCAAATCTCTCTTTCTTTCTCTCTCTCTCTCTCTCTCTCTCTCTCTCTCTCTCTCTCTCTCTCTCTCTCTCTCTCTCCCTCTTCCAACAACCACACACACATACACACGCACGCACAAACATACACACACACACACACATACACACACATCAATCAATTGCGCTCACTGGATTAATGTTCATGTTCACCTTCCTGCACTTGCCAATAATATCTAATCACAAATACTTTAACCCAAGCAATTTACCCAATGGAAACCGTACGGTGGTCTTATTGGCTAGCCAACCAGCGGCCTCGATGAGAAAACCATCCGCCATTAAGAATTGGGCTGGGAATTGCGTTACTATAGTAAACAAGCGCTGATCGACCGTTCATGAAATCTAAGAAAATAACTTCCTGCTCGCTCGTTTAACTCAAAATTATTCAAAACGATGTCTCTAAAAAAATTATAAATGTGACTTCTTAAGGTTTTCTTCACGGTCAAAACCACACAACATTCTTATAATGATTACGTCCTAGGCAAAAAGGAATATTGACATGTCGACCGAGAGTTGAACTCGTCAGACGACAAACATCAATGCGAAGTGTAGAGAGAGTCAAGCTCTTGTTTGTCTTGTCCTGTTGTCTTGTCCTGTTCTATATAGAGAAAAGGATAAATAGTATAGCCTCGTGTGTGAGTGGTTGTGTGTCATGGTCATGTTTTTAAATTGTTTTTGTTGTTTATGTGTGTAGTGATGACTCTCTCACACTCACTGCATCATCATAGAAAAGAGACGCCAACTTTAAATTTGGCTCACAGGAATTTCAGACACCACTCGTAGGAATTTAAATGCCGAAAGAGGAATTTCCGCACACAAGAAAAGGGAATTGGGATGGTATTCTCATACATATTGTATAGTATCTAGTTCTAAATAGATAACTGATTAGAATTATATTATGATATATAAACACAATGCCAAATACAATTCCGAAGTTTCCTTTTTCAAATGAAGTAAAGCTCCAAAACCTAATGGTAGTGATTGTAGTACTGGTGGTAGTGAGGATGATGTGGTGTTGGTGATTGTAGTAGTACTGGTATTGATGATGATGTGATGGTGGTGGTGGATGCAGTTGTAGTAGTAGTGATAGTGATGATGATGTGGTGGTGGTGGTGGTGATGATTGTAGCTGTAGTAGTAGTGGTAGTGATGATGATGTGGTGGTGGTTGTAGTTGTAGTAGTAGTGATAGTGATGATGATGTGGTAGTGGTGGTTGTAGTAATAGTGGTAGTGATGATGATGTGGTGGTGGTGGTTGTAGTAGTAGTGGTAGTCATGACGATGTGGTTGTGGTGGTTGTAGTAGTAGTGGTAATGGTAATGATATGGTGGTGGTGGTGTAGTAGTAGTGGTAGTGATAATGATGTGGTACTGGTGGTTGTAATAGTTGTGGTAGTGATGATATTGTGATGGTAGTTGTAGTAGTAGAGGTAGTGATGATGATGTGGTGGTGGTTGTAGTTGTAGTAGTAGTGATAGTGATGATGATGTGGTGGTGGTTGTAGTCGTAGTGGTGGTGGTGGTTGTAGTAGTAGTTGTAATGATGATGATATTGTGGTGGTGGTTTCAGTACTAGTGGTGGTGGTGGTTGTAGTAGTAGTTGTAATGATGATGGTATTGTGGTGGTGGTTGTAGTAGTAGTGGTGGTGGTGGTTGTAGTAGTAGTTGTAATGATGATGATATTGTGGTGGTGGTTTCAGTAGTAGTGGTGGTGGTGGTTGTAGTAGTAGTTGTAATTATGATGATATTGTGGTGGTGGTTTCAGTAGTAGTGGTGGTGGTGGTTGTAGTAGTAGTTGTAATTATGATGATATTGTGGTGGTGGTTGTAGTAGTAGTGGTGGTGGTGGTTGTAGTAGTAGTTGTAATGATGATGATATGGTGGTGGTGGTTGTAGTAGTAGTAGTGGTGGTGGTTGTAGTAGTAGTTGTAATGATGATGATATGGTGGTGGTGGTTGTAGTAGTAGTGGTGGTGGTGGTTGTAGTAGTAGTAGTTGTAATGATGATGATATTGTGGTGGTGGTTGTAGTAGTAGTGGTGGTGGTGGTTGTAGTAGTAGTTGTAATGATGATGATATGGTGGTGGTGGTTGTAGTAGTAGTGGTGGTGGTGGTTGTAGTAGTAGTTGTAATGATGATGATATGGTGGTGGTGGTTGTAGTAGTAGTGGTGGTGGTGGTTGTAGTAGTAGTTGTAATGATGATGATATTGTGGTGGTGGTTTCAGTAGTAGTGGTAGTGATGACGATGTGGTTGTGGTGGTTGTAGTAGTAGTGGTAGTTATGATGATGTGTTGGTGGTGATGTAGTAGTAGTAGTGGTAGTGATAATGGTGTGGTGCTGGTGGTTGTAGTAGTAGTGGTAGTGATGATATTGTGGGGGTGGTTGTAGTAGTAGAGGTAGTGATGATGATGTGGTGGTGGTGGTTGTAATAGTGGTGGTAGAGATGGTGAAGTAGTAGTGGTAGTGATGATGATGGAGTGGTGGTGGTTGTAGTAGTGATGATGATGTTATGGTGGTGAAGTGGTAATGATAATGATGTACTGGTGTTGGTTGTAGTAGTTGTAGTGATGAAGTGGTAATGGTCGTTGTAGTAATAATGACAGTGATGATGTGGTGGTTGGAAAACACATTATAGGTTATTATAATACATGATTACACACATTCTCTAACTTCAATTTTTGACAGCTTTATTGAAGAATAAATATACGCAACAGTTCTGAACCATTTTATTGTGGATTTTGATATTGTTTGTTGTTTTTCTTGTGTCGTTATGTTGACATAGAGACCGAATGAATGATAATGTTTACATTCCCAGCCCAAGATATAATGGCGCTGAATACTTTCATTGGTGGACACTTTTTAGGCTCCGTATGTATTCTCATTCTATGCTTTAACCTCAAACTTTAGCCTCGTTTGTTTTTCAATTTCATGTTGCATTCGATGCACTTTTAGCACTCCCTCCCTCTCTCTCTCTCTCTCTCTCTCTCTCTCTCTCTCTCTCTCTCTCTCTCTCTCCCAAACACACACACGTACACACACACACACCCACTACAACCACCACCACCACATTTTCATCACGACCACTACCACTACAACCACCACTACCACCACACCATCACTACCACTACTACTTCAACCACCACCACCACATCATTATCATTACCACTACTACTACAACCACCACCACCACATCATTATCATCATCACTACCACTACTACTACGACCACCACCACCACATCATCATTACTACTACAACCACCACAACCGCTACATCATCACTACTACTACTTTCTAGCCACTGATTATAAAAGCTGATCGATTTAATCTTCCTCGCTCACTTCTCTCAATAACCTATACCCTGACGGCCAGACCACTCCACTCCTCATATCATATATATATATATATATATATATATATATATATATATATATATATATATATATATGAGCCAAGGTCAAAAGGTGCCAATTTTTTTTCTCAAAATAAAAGTGACATAATAGTCCATTTATGTTTCTATATATGTAGCAAAAACCCTGTACTTCATGAATCAAAGGGCCTTTAGATAACATTACGGTCAAACGCAGCATAATAACGTCAACAATGCCTATAGGTTGCTGGTGTCACATGTGACCGGTGACACCAAAATGAGACAAAAAGCGCAATAACCAAATGATTTTTGTTAAGTATCAAACTTTATTTAGTAAGTTATAAACAAAAAGACACAATCAACAACATCATAGTACAATAGTATTACCAACTATTGGAGAAAAGGTTGCTTTTTGGTGTCATCGTCACAAGCAACATAGAATGCAAATATATTATTTCATAAAAATGATTGTACATTAACAACAACAACAATATTGCATATGCTTATTACCAGCAATGTTCAGAAACTTTTGGAATAAAATGTTGGGAAATAATGTGACCAAAGCATATCGACGGTCCGATGATCAGACCTCTGAAGTAGCGTTTTCGTGAATCCGTTGATCAAAGCTCTGACGACGACATCAGAGTCGCGCCCGGCGTTTTCACGGCGATCAATCCTCCGATGTCACTTCCGAGGTTTGAACAACGGGTTTTGAGATAGAGGAGAGCTGCAACACGTTTCTTAATCTTTGTATTGCATGGCAATCATCATCATCATCATCATCATCATCATCATCATCATCATCATCATCATCATCATCATCATCATCATCATCATACGGATGTAGGAGTGAAAATTAATATTTTTTAAAAATTTAAATAAACTTTAAAGATTAAGATAAAATTGTTATTTCCTTTTAGTTTGTTCATGTTTTTTTTTTTCAATGTATATACAATTAATATATATATAGGGAACCTTTGCAAAGTGCCCTGACCGCGTTTACTGGATATTGCGCTATATAAATGCTCAATGTTACTTTTTTTTTAGTTTTGTTGTTTTTTGTTTGTTTGTTTGTTTGTTTTTGTTTATTTAGCTTTTTCTTTTTCTTTTTTTTTTTCTAAAATAAATCAAAAGATCTTTGTTTGTTGGACAGGATGGGTAGGGGTTTAAATGGTGGCATGATATTAGGATGGCATCAGGTAGACATGACATGTGATTTAATAAGGTGATTGTCATGATCGAGCTTTGTTATTTTTAAATAATAGAGATAGGGAGAACTGGTGATCGGCGTATTATCTTTTCAAATACCCAATCATTATTTCGTACATTATATTTACTAGTAAAGCATAACCGGGAGATAATAGGCTTGAAGTTCAGTCGCATCGTGACTTTAGAAATTGACAATTATTTAGCAGCTGTGATATTTATGGATGCTCAAAATTATAGAGTCCAATGTCAATACAACCCTATTAACAGTAAATTGAAATCGTGATTTTGTAGTTAAAAACACAATCATTCTTTCTATTCCACGAAAACAAACTATACATCATTTACATGACGTGTTTTTGATTGCTTGAAAGTACTTCTCCGTCTCCCTTGAACTCTGAACTAACATCAGAGGTTTGATCATCTTGAGACTAAAGAATAAGAGGGAGCGCTTATCTCTGAAGTTGACATCAGAGGTTAGATCAGCGGATTGGCAAAAACGCTACCTCAGAGGTTTGATCAACGGGCCATCGATATCTTATTTAGCGACATTATTGTGTCACTAGTGACATTAGACCGATGACACCATTATTTATGGCAATACCAAATTGCAATTTCGACAATATATCATTAATTTCAATCAAACCAGTGTAATAACCTCAGGTAAATATGGAATTTAATAATATTTCAGAAACCAAAGACTTCAAAATAGAAATATACATGGAAAATAGAGCATCTGAATGTGACTTGTGACATAAGACCGGTGACACCATTACTTATACTTATGTACAAGCAACACCAACTCACACTATGGTCCATACTATATCATTATTTTCAGTCAAAAAAGCATAATAACCGCAAATCAGATGACCATCCAAGCCAACAGTCAATTATGCTAAAATGAAATTCAATAATATGTGAAGAAACTAAATACTTTCAAATTGGAAATATACTTAGAAATTAGTAATACCATTGTTGCTATTTATTACTTGGGTCAAAAACGGCACTAGAACGCAATTTTGCCTCAATAAATCAAGAATAGCAACTGTAGAAATCTAATAGAGTCTGTTAAAATGGAATTCAATGACATTTCAAGCTTTGAAGAACATGAAAACAGAAATACATTAGAAACTTCAAACTTAAGTGTCAACTGTGACATTTTAACCAATGACACCAATGGTCACAAAAAGTACCAGAAGTCACACAAACTCTAGATAAATATCAGTCATGGTAATGAATTCATGTAACCAGACGATGACATCACCCTACTGCTCAAATCTGCTTGTTTGTAGTAATTTAGTGTGTTAATAGTAAAACAAATCAAATTTCTTGACAACCCTTCTATGTAATATCCAATATCAAGTGTTGCTTGTGACAATGTAAAATAGCGATGACACCAAAGTTCAACTTACCTTTTCTGCATGGAGCCACGCTGGAAAGGCAACTGAAAGTGCTGCACTTCAAAGGCTGGTAAGAAGGGTGGATCAAAATTGCGAATCGCCATTTAACGAAACAAACTTCCACGTGTTCACGCATGCCGTGTTGCTTGTGACAAATGACACCAAAACCAATAAACCTCGATATCGCAAAACGGAATACATTTACTCCAAGATTTGAGTTCAGAAGGAAAATCTATGCTTTTTTCTCATAATAAAACATTTTATAACCATTAAATTAATGAGCTTTAAAGTTTCGTGTCGAGTCTTAGTATTGTGCTGTGTTTGATGACACCAAAGGTCACAAGCAATACCAACTTTTTAAGAACTCTATATGAAACTTAATCAGATATGTAATATACTGCAATTGCGTTTAAAAGTAAATTTTGACTTTATACTATTAGTCAAATTTCAATCATGTGAGCAAAAACATCACATTTAATTTCTACACGCTTTCTAAAAAGGTGATGCGTTGACCTCGTTTTAAGCACATGCCAAACAGCATTCAAATTTCACTTTAAGTTGTTTATTTCATATCCTGTTGAACAGAGTATGTTGAGCTATCTCATTTTATCTCTTCTTCATATTATCAATTGATTACAAGCATTAACCCAATGAAAACCGTCCATAATTAAGTAAAAATCAAATTTTCTTAACACTGGTATCAGACGGGCACCTTTGACCTTAGCTCATATATATATATATATATATATATATATATATATATATATATATAATATATTATATATATATATTATATAATATTAGTATATATAAATATATATA
>NC_088360.1:139498417-139500917 GCF_034508935.2 Berghia stephanieae | reverse complement strand
TTATCCCTCGATTAAGACAACATGAGGATCATCTTGCCAAAAAAAAGAAAAAAAACTCTCAAACCTGGGACGTCTCTCATCTCACCAAAAAACTCTCCCATACTCTCCAGGTTTGAAAGTTTTTGACAAAATGAGGGTCGTTTTAATCAATGAATATTTGAAGGACGACTTTTCTGGTAAGAAGAAGAAGAAGAAGAAGAAGAAGAAGAAGAAGAAGAAGAAAGAAGAAAGAAGAAGAAGAAGAAGAAGAAGAAGAGAAGAAGAAGAAGAAGAAGAAGAAGAAGAAAGAAGAAGAAGAAGAAGAAGAAGAAGAAGAAGAAGAAGAAGAAGAAGAAGAAGAAGAAGAAGAAGGAAGAAGAAAAGAAGAAGAAAGAAGAAGAAGAAGAAAGGAAGAAGAAGAAAGAGAAGAAGAAGAAGAAGAAAGAAGAAGAAGAAGAAGAAGAAGAAGAGAGAAGAAGAAGAAGAAGAAGAAGAAGAAAGAAGAAGAAGAAGAAGAAGAAGAAGAAGGAAGAAGAAGAAAAGAAGAAGAAGAATGATAATATTGTATAACATGCTCGGCTTGTGACGAACAATAGTCTGAATAGAATTTCTTTTCTATCGTACTTTGAAAAAAACACGAGATTAAAATAATATAGGATACAAATCTCGTCCTATCTAGAATTATCCCTCGATTAAGACAACATGAGGATCATCTTGCCAAAAAAAGAAAAAAAAACTCTCAAACCTGGGACGTCTCTCATCTCACCAAAAACTCTCCCATACTCTCTCCCAGGTTTGAAAGTTTTTGACAAAATGAGGGTCGTTTTAATCAATGAATATTTGAAGGACGACTTTTCTGGTTAAAATTTTAATTTCGTGTTTCTACAGTGAGTATGAGATTGTAACTATTATTATTCTCCACTATAACAAATATAAATTAATACCAGCATTCAGAATTTGTGGCAAGAAATTCAATGGAGTGACCTACTTTTTTGTTCTTTTTGTTTTGTAGACTACAATATCATTTGGATATAATAATAGCTAACCTATAATAATTTGTCTTTTGGTTACACTTGATTTCACAGGTAAAACTATTAAAGAGCATTGAAGCTTATCTTTATAATTATTAATTAATTATAACTATAGTCCTGTATCGTTGGTGAATATGATGACAATCACTTCTTTTAAAAATATTGCCTTGTGGAGAACATTGTGCTTTTTTGAGTCAATACAAAAAATTATACGGCGCACAACTCTCCTGAAAGATTTGAAAATTAGAAATGTATATTTTTACAGATAGATAGACAGATAACTTGATTTCCTTTTATAATCTAAAGTCAGTTTGAAAGTTCGTTGAGTCAAACAGATATCATAAAATACGTACCGACGACACTAACACTCTCTAAAGCAACCAATTTCGACACTGTAAAAAGTTGTCAGTTTGGCGTTTTTACGCAAATCGTCACATTCTAAATAATGTATTCACTTAATGTAAATGTTGCTGCTCGAAGCTCGAAGAAATAAATAATAATGTGAAATTCAATGTAAGCTTCAATTTAATTACAAAAACAGACCAAATGAACGTTTCGGGTTTCCCCTTTATCAACAAAACAGGATGAATGAAACACCACTGACGACGTCCTGCTGCTGCCACTAATGATTTATACTTATACCGACATCCCTTATTTATTTTTTTTTTTTTTTTGTATTTATTTTCAATTCCATTGTATTTATTTTCCAACAACAGTCTACATGTATTTATATTTCACTTTCTAAACTGCATTACACAGTTCCTCCCCGCCTCCCCTCTTTTCACTTAATTGGGGTTGGGGGGGGGGGGGGGGTTGGGGGGGGGGTTGGGGAAGGGGTTGGGGGGGGGGGGTTGGGGGGGGGGGGGGTTGGGGGTTATATTGTTATATTCATTTTATTTCTTTATTACTTTCTAGCAGCTTTTGTATCACTTTGACTTGGGTAATAAAACCACAAAAAATGTTACGGTCCCAACTTCTAAAAGTTACCACCTCAAAATCCACTTTCGGTGAAAAAGCCTTTTCATTCATAGCTCCACGCCTATGGAACGCACTTAGTCCTCGGACAAAATCCTGTGAAAATTTACCATCTTTCAGGAAATGTCTGAAGACTGAGTTGTTCCGCGAGGCTTATTTTTTATAAAATAGATGTTACTTTGATTCTGGTTTTTTTTGTATGCATGCTTATTATGTATCATGTAGTGTCGTAATTTTTAATTTTGTTGTTTTTAAACATTTTTATTTTTATTATGTAAAGCGCCGCAGAGCATGATTAACGTGGTTGTTTAGGCTCTATATAAATTCATTATTTACTATTACTATTCACTATTACTATTTATTTATGGGAGCTCATCACATTACTTATTAATCACTTTTTGATTCACTATTTGAACGTGGTTAATTGTGAAATAGAAAAAGAATTAAATAAAATGAAGACGCTTGACTGCACGTTGTCAATAAATCTTCACGCTGGAATGCACAGAGAAGAGCCG
>NC_088360.1:139478417-139483417 GCF_034508935.2 Berghia stephanieae | reverse complement strand
ATGTATGTGCGCGCGCGCGTGTGTGTGTGTGTCAAGAAGTGGGTAGTACGAGAGCGCCCCATAGTTGTGTGTCCAACACAGAGATTACTGGAAGAGGAACAACTGCCAAAAAAAAAAACAAAAAAAAACATTTCATAGGTCTCGATAATCTTTCAAGACTAATCAATACTCATTAAGCACACAAGGCATAGAAAACTGAAATACCACTTCCGCATGTGTGGAGTTCTTGAAATGTTAATTCAAGTAAAAGTCAATGAACAAGGGACTGAATCACGTACCCAACGCATTTACTCAATATCACCGTGATACGCAAGGGGTCCCGATAACCCAGTCGGCAGAACTCTCGCTTCACAAGCAAAAGGACTGAGTTCGATCCTGTGTGAAGTCGAGATTTCTTTCTGCCAGCCCCCCCCCCCCCCCCCCCCACCTCCACCACCACCAGCAGCACCAGCACCATCCCGTCCACCCAGAATGATTGGGTAGCTGGGCCTCTTATATCTGGCGGAAAGTATTTTTTGCGATTAACTAGCGTCCTATCCAAAGGGTAGTAAGGAATGGATATCGTCCTTTCACGCTACAGTAATCAGGATGAACTCCAGCTCCATGGGCCTAATGGCTCTAAAGGACTTGTATTCTTCATTATCAGGGTTGTTTTGTTTTATTTGTTTTTGTTTTTTCTTTGTGTTTGTTTTTGTTTTACTCACGTTTTGATAAGCATGGTCGTGTTGATGCCGGCTTCGCCTTCGTTGGTGAGCACAGTGGTCCTGAACGGATGTAGATGGATTGCGATACACTCCCTGTCGCCCCACAGACTCTTGGCGGGGTCCACCTGTATCTGGGTGTCCATCCCGGTCTCACGATGGTACCAGGTACCCTCATAGTACTTGGGGAAATCAGAACATGCGGATCTGGATTCTGAGATTTAAAAAAAATTCATGTTTTTGTTTGTTTTTAAGGGTTTTACGGCGCTTGAAACACATTAAGGTCATATCAGCACCAGTAAAAAGGAAGAAAATGGGATAGTAAAAAGTTCTAGAATTAGAATTAAAGCACAAAAGAAAAGTTGAGACAAAGGGCAATTGGTTCAAATAGGGAACAGCTGTAGATTCCAAGAGCACACCGCCAAAGTACTTAGTTTGAGATCACCTAAAAGTCTTATCCAGACACAAGCACAGGTTCCAACTAAGAGGAATACACTCAAATGTTTACAAATCATATAATATAATATGCAAACTAAACATAATACAATGCATAACAGAGAGATGATTTACAAGGAAAAAAATATCATCTCCCAAAACTATAACTATACATTCGACTGTTTCCCTCCAAGCCAAGGAACTCCGGCAAGGATCAGGACAAAACTAAGCAATCTCATTCCAAGACAATGACAGGAAACAATTGGAAACGGGTATGGGGGGATAGAAGACACAGCATGTACCTCCCTGCCCACTATGGGAGGTCAGGATCCCAAAAAATTTAATCAGTATGAATATTTATCTAGCGCATTTCCACGGTTTTATCATGCCCAGTGTCCTTCACAATGCCCTCGTTGTACTTAGGGAAATCAGAACAGGCTGCCCTGGGTTTTGAGATGAAGAATTTAACCTTCTCGTTACCAACCATAGGAAAATCATCACATTCGTTACGATGCAACCGACAATTTTCTTATTCTGATTTCTCTTGTACATCGCAAAATTAAAAGAAATACTTTGATTACAGCTATACCTAAATACTAAACACTGTTGTAGACATCATTTTTCTGAACAACATTCTGTGTAGAATGCACTTGTTACTTGTTTGTTTGAGTAAAAACATTCTATTTTTGTGTCGGGTGGGTGTGAATTTTCGGGGGAAATTCTAAGAATGGCTAGTAAGGAGAGAGTTAATCAATCAATAGGGAATGAGATTAGCGGAAGAGTAGCGTCCCTTGATTGGACGTCACCCATAGTCTGTGACGTCACCGGTGGAAAAGTTATTAGAGAACGTCATGTTGGTTGTGCGCATGCGTCTCTATTCCTCGGCGCATGCGCACAACCATCTCTCTAATAACTTTTACGCCGGTGACGTCACAGACTATGGGTGACGTCCAATCAAGGGACGCTACTCTTCCGCTAATCTCATTCCCTATATGATCATTTACATAGCGCATTTCCGCGGATTTACCATGCCCAATGCCCTTCACAATGCCCTCAAAGTACTTTGGGAATTCAGGACAGGCTGCCCTGGATTCTGAGATAAAGAATGTTAAAAATCAAGTATGAATATTTATATAGCGCATTTTCACGGATTTATCATGCTCAATGCTCCTCACAATGTTTCGTTTATTTTTCTAGCAGGTCATATCGAACCATATTTCCATTTCTTTCAGTACCTATCGCCTGTTAGGCGATCTTTTTATAACTAAAGTACATGTCGCCTGTTAGGCCATCTTTTTATAACTAAACACTTTTACTATATCCGTCAATACAGGTACTCATTAACACCTGAGGCGAATGGAGTGATGGTAATATACTTCACCCAAAGACACAATAAGCACCAAAAGCCCGATCTCCTAATCAAAACAGGCGGATTTAAATTTTTTTTTTTTTTTATAAACTTTGTTTTTGTTTCATTGTTTCTGCTTTGCCTTACCATGTTTCTTACTCACCTTGTCAGACTTTTATCTATTTTCCAACGCATGTTAATGAGTAAATAAATACACCAAAATTATTCACATCCTATAGAAGGAACGGAAATGACGTCACTCAGCTCTTTGGTTATTGTTTTTAAACAACTAATTTTCAATATTAGTTATCACCAAATTATATAAATCAGACTGTAAACTTCCAAGGTTACGCATAGTTTGAGTGTGTGTGCGTGTGTGTGTATGCGTGTGTGTTTGTGTGTGTGTGTTGGTACTTATATCCGGCTGGCGGATGTTGTGAGTATTTTACCTAAACGCACAACGTAATTAACGAGATGAATTTAAACAGTTCTTTTTTTTGCCCATTGTCCTTCCCTGAATATCATTTTATGCTCTTTATCTTTATCCAAATTTCAATAGTAAGGAACCTTAGTTTTATATGATACATTACAGGCTCCGATTGAGTGAATATATGTTTATCCATGATTACTTCATTGGATTGCTGTAGTCAATTAATATTGTAATTTACTTGGGGAGGGGGGGGGAGAGTTTTTTTTTTTCTCTTTTTTTTTTTAACCTCAGGAATGGGAGACACCCAAAGTTTGTCGTTGCTTTGGGGGGGGGGGGGGGGGGGGGGAGTTGCCATAGTGATACAACACTTACTAGCTTCTTGCATTTGTTTTATGCGAATGTTCAAACTTCCTTACCAAATTTGAACAAACTTATCTAAAATTGAGCTTTTATATAGCGCAATATCCACTAAACGTGCTTAAAGCGCTTTACAAAGGGTCCCTGACCAACAGCAACGTATAACATGTAGAACAAGACATGGCGCCTGCAAGGCGATCTCACATTTTTATTTTATGACAGAGACAACGCTGTTAACGACTCATTTTACACCTGAGTACGGTGAGAGAATGTGAGTAAAGAGCTTATTCCAAGGACTCAACTATGCCCCGAGCGAGGCTCGAACCCAGGACCTTCGGATCGGAATGCGAGTGTCATACCACTAGACCACATATCCGCACGTAATCCCCTGTTACAGGCAATGAGAAAATATATAGATACCTTAAATGGGAAATTAAATGAGTAGAAAAGTGCCAGAAGACAATAGAGAATAAAAACTTCGCGTCGAGGGGCTCGAACCCACGACCCCACTGTTACAACAGCTCCGCCTGGCTACCCTCTTGCGGCCAGGCGGAGTTGTCGTAACCAGTAGGGTCGTGGGTTCGAGCCCCCACCTACGCGAAGTTTTTATTCTCTATTGACTTCTGGCACTTTCCTACTCACTTCATTTCTTGTTATTTTCAACTAAGGCCTGCTCCACTGACTTATCTGAATTAAATTAGGGACTTCTGTTTCATGCTGATAATATGATTTTTTTTTTATCAATGTAAGGCACTTACAAAACAATGAATGAGCGATATCGAATTGAAAAAAACATACCTTGAATAGCAAAGGACAAGACGATGTAAGTTACAATAATGGAACTGAAAATAGGTTTTGGTGGAAGAAACCCGGACGCCATGATGCGTCCTAAGGCGGCAGTTCTGAAGAGCACTTCCGGGTTTTCTGACAAAATTCACAATCACCTATTAATTCAGATTCTTCTCCTCATAACAAATATTCAGAACATATTTAAGATTGGATACTATGTTTTCTGGAAATAGAAAGAGTCAAAACAAATCACTGGTAAAGAGAATAAAGTAATAAGCACTGTCGGTGAAAAACAAAAATGGCGTCAACCCGCCATGTTGTTTTTGCTGTCTTCCTTCTCCGTTTATATCTCACTTACACACTTGGCTCGGGTTGTGTGTATGTGTATTTTTCTCAATTCTACACAGCTAGTCTCCTGAATCGCTATATCTGGGTTGTCGAGATAACAAAATCTCAGGACGCAGCATACCCAAATGGCAGAGATAAAATTGAAAATGCGGTCCATGGTCTCCAAACATTATCTTCTCGATTAAACACGGCCACTTATCCGAGAATTGTAACAGTTGTGGTGACTTTCAAGAACAAGTGCACGGGTCTTTTGGTGACATTATGTTCGGTTACAGACAGGACAGCTACTGTATGAGTATATAACTCAGTTTTTTTTTTTCATTTCTGGTGATGTTGGAGATACGGCAATCTAAGGTAAAACTTAAAATTTAAATGATTATTTTATCCAGTTGTGAAATAAATTCGATGTTTTCAATTCATACTTAATATTTGCGTGTTGTATTTTCCTGTTAAATCGTAATATGTGGGTTTGTTAGAGCGGACTTCATGGAAAATTGAAGAGTTTTGAAATTATTTATTGTTAGTTAATCATTCTTAATCAGTTATTGTTTCTTCTCGTCTTGAAAAAAACCCAACATGAAACAACAAGGCC
>NC_088360.1:139463417-139470917 GCF_034508935.2 Berghia stephanieae | reverse complement strand
CAGTTAAGCAAAACATACGAGATTCAAAAGAGATTGGCAAAAAAAAAAAAAGAAAAAGAAAAAAGAGTTGAGTATCTGTGGTACTGAATTAACTGCTTGATCAAAGGCAGCACAGATTGACATAATCATCCTCGAAAGAATTAAACATAAACAAGAACAGAAAAAAAAAATCACAACAGTTAAAAACAAAACAAAACAAAAAAAAAACCCATCCCTCATCAAAGAAATGTCTTACGTACACTAAATCTTAGCTGTAGACATCTCGTACATAAAAAAAAATATTTTCCATAAACAAAAATAAATAAAAAAAGAAACATGGCTTAACTCAGTCAATCCTCGAGATTTTTGCTACTTTTCAAAATTGGAAGAAAAAGAAATGTATTAAAAATGAGCATGTACGTAGATTGTTTTATTCAACTATCATAAACATGCAAAAACTAATAACATTAGCTTTGATATTATGCCTATAAATGTCTCTGAAAAATGTAATAAATAGGCATGGTGTTAAAGTAACCCAGGGTATACTACGGATATAGTCGGTGTTAGAGTTGAGGGAGTTAAGACCTAATGCAAGAGAATCCCTCAAGAGGGAGTTGCTGTAAGTAGGGAAGCAAAGTACCTATTTGGCACAGTTTGCCAAAAGAACATTTGCATTTCCATTAGGAAGCTGTTCCTGAATATATTTGACCCGACTGAAATCTTTAAGATTTCATGACGACTCATGCTTAAAAGTAACATGGAACCAAATGTCAATAACTATTTTAACCCTCTCCTTACCAACTACAGGAAAATCGTAACATTTGCTACAATTCCACCATCATTTATCTCATTCAGTATTTTTTTATAATTACAAAACTTGAAGATGTCAAAAATCATGGTTATAAGAACTTAATTCTGCGATGTACGTGTATTTATTTCTTTTGAGTAGAGGCTTAAAAATCAATTTTTATGTTAGATGTTTGTTTGTTTGTCGCTTTAGGTCTCTTCCAACACAATTGAGGTTATATGAGAGACCGCTGAAAGAAAAAAACAAGCAATCTAACACTAACAAAAATAGTACAAATGTAAATCAAAATCATAACCTAAAGATATCATAAGCTAAATTATAAATAACCAAGAACAAACAGGCAGAAGATTTACAGAAAAAAAATATCCCCTGTCAAAAATACAATCACAAACCAAAGAAGCAGGATAGGCTAGTAAAGAGAAGAAGAAACGACATCACTATCGGATCGTACACCCATGCGAACATCATAGGTATATGATTCAAGGGTGATGCTCCTATCCAACCACCCGCTTATATTAGATGGGTCTGATGTTTAGTGGAAAATCGTGAAAAAGCTCGGTAAGGAGATAGTTCATTGTATTGGGATGTTTTTAAAGAAGTAGATTTGAAGAAGTAGAAAGTGTCAGATAATGAAACTTATACAGAAGGATAAAGAGACCCTGATGCCATTTAGAACACAGGGAGAGGTCGGGGGGGGGGGGGGGGGGGGGGGGGAAAGGAACTGCATAAGGTACATTATTCTTAACATTCGGTTATGAATACAGTAGTGCATCAAAGATAAAGCAAATTATTAATCAACCTCATACTAAACACTCAATTTCCACATCTCCAATGCGATATAAAATCACAACGCATCACTAGTCATAACAGCAAGCTCTCTTGCTTTCCAAAACCAAATTAAGAAATTAAGGAACAGGCACCGGTGTAAGATAAAGAACTGAACAAGTGTGCGTGTGTGTGAAACGTGTCAGACAAAGCAAGACAGAAAAATACAAGAAAAAAAAACCATCCCAAAAATTTGATCTTCCCCAGGTGAGGTCAACTGATTTTTTTTTGGATGTTTTTTTCTTTCTTGAAGTTTCTGGCACCTTCCATATCCACTTGTTCAGTTCTTTATCTTTCCAAAATCTGTTGCTCTCACACCATGCAAAAACTGGTCGGTTAAAGGGACAAGTGGGCTTTCTCCCATTACATACATGTTTTCAAGAACTAAAAATTACTCGAAACGCCATATTTCACTAGATCAAACCTCTCTTATACAAAGATCATTTAAATTTTAAAGATTTAATGGGTCATGTTGAAACGACATTGTATGATGCTAGGCTTAGACTTAGACATTTTTTATAACCTCGTCCTTCAGAGCTATTAGACCCATGGAGCTGCCAGTTTCTATAACGTGAAACGCACAATAGCAATTGCTTGCTACCCTTTGGACATGACGTTAGTCTATTGTAAAGTACTTTCTGCCAGATCTAACAGAACCAGCTACCAAATCACTGATGGGTGGATGGGGGGTCAGAAAAAAATTTCAATGCACCCGGGATGGTGTGAAGCAAGTGCTCTACCAACTGAGCTATTGTAACCCCCTTGTCAAGTGAAAAATTATGTGATAGCCCTCTAGTCTCTAAAACCATCCAAAATTGTTTCAATGAAAAATCTGAAAAGATCGGTGTATGATACACTACCAGATAACACCTATAGAATTGTACCATAACACATGTGCTGTCATCTGACAATGACCTTATGATAGCCTGAAAGCATATTCTGTTTGAAAATCAAAAGGTTACAAGGTTAGTCTGCCAATGAATCACAATCAATCTTTCAGATTTTCCTCTTGCACCCACCGGTGGCTCCTCTCACACCCCACACATAAATTGCGTCAACATTGTAACCATCGCATCAAACCACACATCCATCCAATCATCATGCAACACGTTCACACTTGCCACAACACCAAATTCACTATCGATCCCACGAGTAGAACGAGTAGAACCGATGGCACAGAATGCAAGTGAGGGGCGCCACTCAGCACATAAATCACTCTAACCTTGGTGTAAGGGTTGATTCCTGGATCAAATCGCTGGGGGCAATCGTCGACTGAAATATATTTATTAAGAAGTTATAATAATTTTTAAAAACAGAGAAAAAGTATAAAACATATGACAACTTATGTACTTAAAAGGGACTTCAAAGTGAAAACAAACAAACAAACAGTAAGGCATAAAAAATCTATTCGTAAAATACAGTTGTGTCTCTTTGATCCACGACTCCACAATCCGGATGTCTCCATTATCGGCTATGTGGTCTAGTGGTATGAGACTCGCTTTCAGATCGGACGGTCCCGGGTTCGAGCCTTGCTTGGCGCATAGTTGAGTCCTTGGAGAAAGATCTTTACTCACATTCTCTCACCGTACTCAGGTGTAAAATGAGTACCTGGTCGTTGACAGCGTTGTGTCTGTCCGGAAAAAAAAATGTAGCATTGCCTAACAGGCATCATGTCCCGTCCTATATGTTAAGTGTTGCTATTGGCCAGGGACCCCTTTTAAAGTGCTTTGAGCACATTTAGTGGATATTGCGCTATATAAAAGCTATTTTTAAAAATTTTTAAATATTTTTTTTAAGCTCAATCCGGACAGTTTGCCTGGGATAGATTTTTTTCTTTATTTATTTATACACTGTAGGGAAGTGATTCCACTATCCATATGTCTCTGTAGTCCAGACAAAATGCTGGGAACAGGGGTGTTTGGATTAGAGAGATGTGACTGTGTTAGAGGAGGGGGGGGGGGGGGCTAAAGTAATGGATCAGTTGGTACAGCACTTGATCAGAAGCAAGTGGGGACCTGTTTCAGATATGAATGTAGTTGGGACTTTTTTCTAACCCTTCTGTCCACCCGGCCATGATTTGGGTAACTAGGACTGTTAAATCTGGTAGAAAGTACCTTGCGAAGATTAATGTCCTATCAGAGGGGTAGCAGGTTATTGTCACTCTCTGATTTGTACTGCAGAAACCACGGTAAACTCCAAGTGCCTTATGGCTATAAAGAACAACTACAGCGAAACCTCATTATACAACATATCTGGTATAAGGTCATATAGCATAGGTAGCAGTTTAACAAACAGTTTTATCATATATCTGACCAATTGGATTCAATAGTCTGATGTCACGTCGCCCAGCAACAGCGGCCATCACGGTTCTAAACAAAGAAAATCAGTACTTTTTATTCTTCATGCTGGCTAGAACTTTTAATATGTCTTTTGATCAGAATGTGTAAAAGTCAAAACATGATCAGATTTTTAATGGGTTTTTTGCCCTTTGGATACGCTTTTATGCTCCTCGGAGAAATATTTCATTAGGGAGTCTGCCATTGTTCCGATAGTTTAGAGCCCGTTACTAAGTTACCACGCGTCATTTCGAGGGAAGTGACGTTACGACTGTTGAAGCTTATTCTGGGCTTGTCATTTAAGTTGGTAATGAGTGAGTTGATGATATAATAATAGGCGATATAGCGAGGCTAAGCTGTAGACCATTGGATAGGTTCATGGAAATGGATAATGTTTCATAGACCTTTATCATTACTATTATTAGTATTGTTATTATTATTATCATTATTATGATTGTTATTATTATTATCATTATTATTAATCTATATATTAATTTTAATAGTTATATATCTATGTATTGATTTATTTAATCGTCTAACATAGAACTACACCAAATGAGTAAAATACTAACACAGTCGTTCATTCTCTTGCAACTCCAGACTAAGACCAGTTCCCTCAAGCTTCCAGCTGGTGGCCGTCTGGTCCCTTCGACAACTGGCCGTCTGGCTACGGGACATGGTGACCTGTGTCCAGCTGATACGTTCGTACACCTGTAAGAATGTTCAAAGGGATGAGTCAGACATGAGAAGAGTGAATATTTGACACACTTGCTAAAGGTGAGTAACTAAGTACAGTGAATGGAAGATAAAGATCTGAAGAAGTGTGTTAGAAACAGACAAAGCAAAATAGAAAAATACAAGAAAATAAAAACATTCCAAAAAAAAAATCAGTATTCCTCGACTGGGGTTCAAACCTCAGACCATCATACCTTAAGTTAAAACAATGACATTCCAATCACTTGGCCATGAGTGAGGTTGATGATATAATAATAGGCGATATAGCAAGGCTAAACTGTAAAACATTGGATAGGTTGATGGAAATGGATACTGTTTCATAGAGCACTCCATTATCAGTTCTATTAATATTATCATTATTATTCAATATGCAATCACTTACCCAACAACGGAACCTTGAAATAGCATCCTCCTCGTCATAGGTGATCAGATAGGATTTCATGTCCTCCATCCAGAAACCCACACAAGTCAGAATGTGATCGGGCTCATCTACATACAGGTGATGAAAATCAATATTTTTAAAATTATAAAATGTAAAATTACTCGTAAACGTGATCGGGCTCATCTACATACAGGTGATGAAAATCAATATTTTTAAAATTATAAAATGTAAAATTACTCGTAAACAATCAGATTTTTACATACATAAGACAATTATGAGAAGGTGAGAAAGGGAAGAATGTTGATCGATACCATCAGAAAGTGGCAGTTATGGTTTCTGGGTGGGACATGTGTGGAGAAGAGACGGAATAGAATCTGGAATGATCGAAGGAAAGAGAGCTAGAGGAAGACAAAGAATGACATATCTAAATAACCTAAGAATGGCAAAAGTGATTTAAAAAACAACACAGATTTCATGCGCATTGCAGAGGATCGTGAGTCATGGAGACAGCTGACCGGCAACGTGCTCAAGAGTACAAGCCACGATTGAAGATGATGAAGACAATTGATATTGATAGATCTGAAATTCATTGACAATGGATCAAAGGCACCTCAGAATAAAAAAAAAAAGACAAATTGACAAATTGTGATAAATAAACAAAACATCAAAATCCAGACATGTCAACCAATATCACGAGACTTCCTTATTTTCATATTCTTTCCCCAAGAATCATCATACTTTTTTTAAATTAAAATTATTTTTTTTTTAAATACATATTTTCATCTCAAGAAGAATGATGCAATCTCTAAGGTACCAGTAAATGTTATGCCTTTAGGAAATAGATCAAATGAATAAAGAGCAAGAAGGCATGAAAACCAATTAACAACGCTAGAGATGTTTTGCTGTCAGAACCTCATCATTCCTTAGCCATTGTATGAGTCAAAATGCAAGCAACCCAACATTTCAGTTGATGAGGTAACTTTTAGCTCAATTTCATTTTTTTTTTTCTTGCAAAATATTCTCAAATTTGTGTATTATGGATTTAAAAACTAATATCAAGATTTTATGCTAAATTCACAATTCATCTAACAGATTTAGAAAGGAAAAGCCCAAAAACATCCAAGCCATCCGTATTTTGTATATCAAGTCATAGCTCAAATTTGTCATGATTTCAGATTTTTTTTCTTGGGATATTTCAACGGTCACCAGTCCATTAAAAAAAAATGAATAAATAACACAAATAGCAATAGCAAAAAAACTCTTGTAAATAAAAAGAGGGAAGTGTTTAAGAGAGGATGGTGGCAGAGCAATAGCTCTACATTTCATCGTGTAGCCAAGTCAAAGATGTTGAGCCAAATGGCTTCAAATAATTACAGGATTCTGACTACAAGAGTTGTCATTTTGGCAAAAGCACTTTACAAGCATTAAATCATCTGATTGGGGAGTGATTGATTACCTTGATACAGGTAGAAACTGATATTGGAAGAGCGCTAACGCCAAAAAAGGGTGATGTCTAAAAAGGTAATCGTTTGCACACAAACAGCTCAATGAATCACCGTACTCTGGTGTGAAATGAGTAGCTGGCCATTAACAGCGTTGTCTCTGTCAGAAAAAAAATTGTAATATCGCCTAATAGGCGCCATGTCTCATTTTACTTGTTACGTGTTACTGTTGGTCAGGGAAACTTTGTAAAGCGCTTTGAGCATGTTTAGTGGTTATTGCGCTATATAAAAGCTCAAGTTTGTTTTTGGTTTTGAATAATCAAAGCATTTAAAGCTTTTGACTAAGTCAAATTTGTAGAAAAATGCTTTATAAACATTTATTTATTACTCCACGTCTATTCCTAAAAGTTTTAGTTTAAGAAAACCTTTTAATAAAAAAGAAACAATCTAAAAGTTTTAGTTTAAGAAAACCTTTTAATAAAAAAGAAACAATCTAAAAGTTTTAGTTTAAGAAAACCTTTTAATAAAAAAAGAAACAATCTAAAAGTTTTAGTTTAAGAAAACCTTTTAATAAAAAAGAAACAATCTAAAAGTTTTAGTTTAAGAAAACCTTTTAATAAAAAAAGAAACAATCTAAAATTTTAGTTTAAGAAAACCTTTTAATAAAAAGAAACAATCTAAAAGTTTTAGTTTAAGAAAACCTTTTAATAAAAAAGAAACAATCTAAAAGTTTTAGTTTAAGAAAACCTTTTAATAAAAAAGAAACAATCTAAAAGTTTTAGTTTAAGAAAACCTTTTAATAAAAAAGAAACAATCTAAAAGTTTTAGTTTAAGAAAACCTTTTAATAAAAAAGAAACAATCTAAAAGTTTTAGTTTAAGAAAACCTTTTAATAAAAAAAGAAACAATCTTAAAGTTTTAGTTTAAGAAAACCTTTTAATAAAAAAGAAACAATCTAAAAGTTTTAGTTTAAGAAAACCTTTTAATAAAAAAG